>NW_005337257.1:0-213 GCF_000412655.1 Myotis brandtii | reverse complement strand
TAAAAAATTTATCTTTATTGTTGAAAGTATTACATATTGACCCTCTCCACTCCATACCCACCCCTCCCAAACCCTCACCACACTATTGTCTGTGTCCATGGGCTATGCATGTATGCATATTAAGTTCCCTTGTTAATCTCTCCCAAGCCCCCACACCCCTGCCTTCCCGCTGAGATTCGACAGTCTGTTCCATACATCTATGCCTTTGGGTCT
>NW_005337256.1:0-213 GCF_000412655.1 Myotis brandtii | reverse complement strand
CAGCCAGGGAAAGGGAAGGCCTCTTGCACGAATCTCTTCGTGCAACTGGCCTCTAATACATATATATATATATACTAGAGGCCTGGTGCATGAAAATTTATGCACTGGAGGGGGGTCCCTTAGCCTGGCCTACCCCCGCTCACCAGACACCCTCAGGGATGAGACGTGACCTGGTGATCAGGGGAAGGTGACTCCCCATCACACCTCTGCTGC
>NW_005337255.1:0-236 GCF_000412655.1 Myotis brandtii | reverse complement strand
CCTCACAAGACATGCCAAAATGTGAGAAGCCCAAGGAGAATTGTCTCACATATAAATTATTTATTCATTCAGCAAGCATTATGTGAGCACCTCATATGTGCCATTGTTCTAGGCACCAGGAAGTGGTTACAAGGCAAACAGTTGGCCTTTGTTCCAAGCATCTATTGGTAACAGTTCTCTTAGTTTAGCTCATCTTGATTCATATCTATATATATAAAAGCCTAAGCGACTGAACG
>NW_005337254.1:0-273 GCF_000412655.1 Myotis brandtii | reverse complement strand
CGGCCCGCGGGCCATAGTTTGCCCATGGCTGATCTAGTCCCTATCCTACATAATAAAAGCCTAATATGCTAAGTGTCTGGTTTTCCGGTCATCTGGTCAACCAATGAAAGCATAATATGCTAATGATATGCTAAGTCTGCTCAACCACTCACTATGATGTGCACTGACCACAAGGGGGCATACAGTGGACTGGTCGATCAGTCGCTGTGAGGTGCAGTGACCACCAAGGGACAGATACTTTGACTGGTAGGTTAGCTTGCTGCTGGGGTCCGG
>NW_005337253.1:0-206 GCF_000412655.1 Myotis brandtii | reverse complement strand
TATGTAATTATAGATGTGTTTTCCGACGGTCTTAGGCTACCCCTGTGGAAGGGTCGTTTGACCCCCAAAGGGGCCACGACCCACAGGTTGAGAACCGCTGGTTTAGGGGAATCTGGTGAATTCAAGCCATTCATCTCAATTCGGTTGACAATTAAAAAATTTTGCCCCTCCAGCAAAGCTCAGTGGTTGAGCGTCCACCTAGGAAC
>NW_005337252.1:0-211 GCF_000412655.1 Myotis brandtii | reverse complement strand
ACCTGGGACCCTTGAGTCTGCAGGCTGACGCTCTATTAACTGAGCCAAACCGGTTAGGGTTAGTATGGACATTTTAATGATGTTGATTCTACCAATCCATAAACACGGTATATTCTTCAATTGTTTATGTCTTCCTTTATCTCTTTTTTTCAGTGTCATGTAATTTTCTGAGTACAGGTCCATTACCTTCTTGGTTAAATTTATTCCTAGG
>NW_005337251.1:0-298 GCF_000412655.1 Myotis brandtii | reverse complement strand
CGGTCACTGCCCTGTGTGCGCGGGCGGAGGCTGGCCAAGCGGGGCCGAGAGTCACGTTAGGAGACCCAGCTGAGGTCGCCGGAGAGGACGCGCGTGGGTTTCCTGGTTTCTCATTTTTTTGGTGAACCCTCACCCAGGATGTTCCCGTTGGCTTTTAGCGAGAGCGGAAGGGAGAGGGAGAGACAGAGAGACACGGACGTGAAGACACAATTCTACCTCCACGTCGAGCTGCCGCTCCACAGGCAGCGAGGGGACGTGTTCTGTAAAGCTGCCCCCGCAAGTCCTGTGGGGGGGGGGG
>NW_005337250.1:0-287 GCF_000412655.1 Myotis brandtii | reverse complement strand
AGGGATTAAGCAAAAAACAAAACAAAACACTAAAAACCTCATAGACATAGCCAACAGTATGGTGATTACCAGAAAGAAAGGGGGAGTGTGGGGAGCTAGAAGAGGGTAAAGGGGAGATAAATGGTGATTAACAGAGACTTGACTTGGGGTGGTGAACACACAATACAATATACAGATGATATATTATAGAATTGAAGACTTCAAACCTGTATAATTTTATTAACCAATATCACCCTAATAAATTAAACAGAAAGAAGAACCAAATGGAAATTTTAAAAATGAAAAAT
>NW_005337249.1:0-819 GCF_000412655.1 Myotis brandtii | reverse complement strand
GGGCCTCTAGTATTTAATAAAAATTTTAACCAAGTTTACCAGTGGGGGGAAAAATTTGTTGTGGAGTAAAAAGAAAAGGAAAAGATACATTTCTAGAATTTCAAAATACATTAAAAATAGGCCTATTATAAACTTCCTTAATATTCCCATAATGAATATATTTTATAGGAACAGAAGTTTTTACCTACTGTATTTATAGTGAATTCTAATCTGTTCAAATTCAGGATGAATAAAACATACCTTAACACCTTCAGATGTTTTAAATGGTTGGGATCAGAAAAGGTTTCAATGTATGAAAATATAATTTTATCTCAAGATACTTGAATGAAATATAAATAGAAAAACTGGAAATGTTCAGCCCAATCCCGGGGTGGTAATTACCTTGTTATACTGGAGAGGTTGTTGATGTCTCTAGAAAGTCTCACTTAAATTGATGAAGCGGATGGATGGTAAGGGGAGTTGCTTTATCTAAGATTCTATTTAAAAAAACCAAAGATCTGCATTAATGTAGATTGTTTTGTTATACACTAAAGCTTATTTATTTTAAAAGCTTCATCATAAGGACAAAAAGGCTATTTGCCCTTTGGAAATAGCCACTTTCAGTTTGATTCTAGTTGGAATTTTTAAGGTGTCTTTCAATAGGTCTTAGTTATGAAGGGAACTTCATTATCTTTAACATGGAAGCTTTTGGTGGCAAACATAATTCAAAGTAATGGATATTGTAATATATTTACTTCTTACAATTTCAATATGGATGATATTCTCATGGTGGGATTTTATTTAAACAAAATAAGATTCCTCCATGAGAAGCTTAAAAAC
>NW_005337248.1:0-231 GCF_000412655.1 Myotis brandtii | reverse complement strand
CCTCACCGGGGCCGTTTCAACATCACCGGGGCCGTCCTGACCTCACCAGGGCCGTCTCAACCTCACCGGGGCTATCCTGACCTCACCCAGGCCGTCCCAACCTCACCAGGGCCATCCCGACCTCACTGGGGCCGTTTCGGCCTCACGGGGGCCGTCACAACCTCACCGGGGCCGTCACAACCTCACTGGAGCCGTCCCGACCTCACCGGGGCAGTCTCGACCTCACCGGGG
>NW_005337247.1:0-210 GCF_000412655.1 Myotis brandtii | reverse complement strand
AAAAAAGCGCATTGAGACTGGGTAGGAAGTGCGGAGGTGCCGAGAACAGAGGTACAGAGGCGCGTGAAACGGCGGCACCTGGGTGCATGGGTTTTTTCCAATCGGAAGGGAGATACAAGCTCCCAACTGCACTGAACTCATTTCCGTAAGACTCTGGGGACCCAGACTCCTACGGGAGAAACTGGGCTGTCTGGCATCGGGTCAGTAAGC
>NW_005337246.1:0-242 GCF_000412655.1 Myotis brandtii | reverse complement strand
GGTCAAGGGCACATACTAGTATCTCCGTTGCAGGCTTAATCTCAAGGCAATCAATTGATGTGTCTCCCTCACATTAATGTTTCTCTCTCTCTGTCTCTCCCCTTTCCTTCCATTCTCTCAAAAAAAAAAATCAATGGAAAAATATCCTCCGGCGAGGACTAACAAAAACATTATTAAAAAAAAAAGAATTCTGAAAATACTTTTAAATATAAAAAATGTATACCAAAGGTTATTAATTAGTT
>NW_005337245.1:0-476 GCF_000412655.1 Myotis brandtii | reverse complement strand
GTCGCTACCCACAGGTTGAGAACCGCTGCTCTAGGGTGTCAAGAGGCCCTCTGTGGAGTGGTCATCTGCAGGCTTAGTGTACATTCTGTTTTACTGGTCTACTTTCTTTACCTTAACCATGTTTGACGGCACTCATAGTGACTCCACACCTAGTGAGGTGACAGTCACCAGCATTTTCCGTATGATGGCATTATTGGGTTGCTTTCCTGGAGCCATCTTTGAATTTACCTTTCTCATGCTTACTGTGTTACTGGTGCTATTGACAATTTGGGGTGGTTAATGCCTATGATGGTTGTCATCTGCTTTGTTTTTACTGCCTTGAACTAGCATCATCTATAACATTAGCTGCTGCTATACTTAACCCCCTTCAACAACATCAAACTCCATAGTCTCTTTGCCTCCGAAGTTACATCTTACCTCCTTTACGGCAGTCTTCTGCACAACAAGAACTTTCACTGTGTTATTCATTTGATTAT
>NW_005337244.1:0-870 GCF_000412655.1 Myotis brandtii | reverse complement strand
TGTAGCCTGGGTTCTTGTATATATTCAAAGTATTTGGTGGTCCAAAACCAGAGATATATTTGCCCTTTACAACAGCCCCCTGCTTACTCCATAGCAAAGCCTCACATTCGTATTTCTGTGAGGAAACACATCAAAAGCACTGACCACTTAGTGTCTTTTCTTGAAAGCTAGTCTGTGTGGTATTGTTTCTCACTGTGCCATTCTGCGCGGACTGAGGGAGAGGGAGAGGGAGAGGGAGAGGGAGAAGCAGCACAGACCACTTCTCCTGCTGTGATGATGGGCAGCTGATAGAAAAATATGTTTGCAATCACACTGGTGTTTATTCTTATTAAGTACATGGCATTGGCCAAAGATATGCATACAGCCTCCACATGGAGAGGAAAACAGTGGGTTCAGATACCCCCCATGAAGGTGAACACAAAGCATAAATTGAGAAGCATATCTCTTTCCAATGACCATCTATATCTTTGTGCATCTTTTCTAGGTCATCGGGAAAGGACTCTCCCACCATGGCCAGAGGAATAAGGAAGCAGTTGAGCCATTTCAAGCCAACAAAGTGTCTGTCATTCTAATGTCCCCAAATAAACTCCCCACACCCACCCTAGGAAGTCTGTGGGTTTCAGTTTCCTTTCTGGAGAAATGAATATTATTGGAGTTATATTTTAGGTCCAGAGATACCCCAATAAGAAAGCCTCTTTCTTAGATATTGCAAGGAAAATCAATATTATGTCATCTGACTATTAGCAAAACGTATGTGATAATAAGCTTATTGCCTTATTAAGTGGTTCATAAGACATACTTTTGCAGGGGAGGGGGGCAGGGGCTGGGTGGAGGTGGGTAAAGAGGGAAAGGGGGGACATCTCTAATAGT
>NW_005337243.1:0-279 GCF_000412655.1 Myotis brandtii | reverse complement strand
AATTTACTGATATCTTTTAGAGGATTTAGGGAGGAAGTATTGGATATCTTTCACTGCAAAGCATTTGTATCGGGGCTGAGGACAAGAATGCCGAGGTTCTCTTACCTAACTTTACATATCTCTAATAATAAAAGGGTAATATGCTAATTAGACCAGACATCATTCCGAACAAAGCCAGGGCTGGAGCGAAACCCGGGTCCTGGGTGCCTGCAGGTGGCTGGAGGGAAGCCGGCGCCAGCAGACGGGGGAAGGAAGGCCTACTCTTGTATGAATTTCATG
>NW_005337242.1:0-261 GCF_000412655.1 Myotis brandtii | reverse complement strand
GAGGGGGGGGGTGGAAGGGCAGCAGTGTCTTATTCCCTCCCTGTCAGGCACCAGTTCCACCCCTCCCCACTTCTGCCTTCCCACTGCCCTGGGCTCAGTCTCTCATACTGCCTGCCTTCTCCCTCACCAGCAGGACGCCTGCCACCTCCCACACCAGAGGGCGGCACAGGACGCCTGCCACCTCCCACACCAGAGGGTGCCTGCCACCTCCCTCACCAGAGGGTGCCTGCCACCTCCCACACCAGAGGGCGCCTGCCACCT
>NW_005337241.1:0-235 GCF_000412655.1 Myotis brandtii | reverse complement strand
ATTATGACATGCTGGAATTGGCTTCCGGCAGGTGAGGATTAAAACAAAAAAAGTACTGGGATGAATTAAACTAGTGTCTGCGTTTGTATGTCTTCTAGTCTTTATAGAAGCTCAGCAAGTAAATTTAGAACATGTTGTGAACAGTTTTAAGAATAAAGTTTCTTCTTTTCAGTCCTAAAATTCAGTCATATCAAAACCCCATCTTATATTTATTTCAAATAAAGAAATGTTTTTT
>NW_005337240.1:0-556 GCF_000412655.1 Myotis brandtii | reverse complement strand
TGCAGAATTCTACCCCCGGACAAACTGTCCGTTGAGATCAGGGGCAGAATGAAGGCTTTCTGACAGGCCACTCGGCCAAACATTGGTCTCTAGCTACTGCAGGGTGTCTTGCACCAAAATGAGGGAGGAAACCAAGAAAAACGGGCCTTGGGACCCAGAACCAGGGGCTCCTGACAGAAGAGAAGCAAAGGGAGATGATGCTGAAGGGAGGTCCCCGGATCGAGTCTGTGCGCAGACCCGGCGCCAGCACCCGCGCCGCGGAGGGACCTCGAAAACTGCAGGAGACGGGACGGCCCGTGACGGGCACAGAAAAACAGGAAAACCCTTGGTACGATGAATGCGCACAAGCTGCGATGGGGCCAGAGTGAAAGGAGAAAGGACGCGTGGACATGGGTGGGGGGGCGACATCGCTACATCTTCACTTCTCCCTGCGAGGAATGAACAAGATGCAAAATGGAGACATGAAGAGCAGCCTTACCAGAGTGTCACCTGGAGACACCGCGGCAGTAAGCAGAAGCAGCAGCTGCCAGAGCTGCCCCTCGGAGGGGAGTGAGGA
>NW_005337239.1:0-310 GCF_000412655.1 Myotis brandtii | reverse complement strand
ATCTAATAAAGAGGGGATATGCTAATTGACCTTCACATCATTGCAAAGATGGCGAGGTCCACAGCCAATAAGGAGGGAATATGCTAATTGACTGCCTTGCCCTCAAAGATGGCGGCACCCACATCCAATAAGGAGAGAATACGCTAATTGACTGCCCCGCCCTCAAAGATGGTGGCGTCCACAGCCACAATATGGCAGTGCCCAGTCCCCTCAGCCCAGGCGGACCCAGCTGCTCCATGTGCCTACCTCTGGAGACCCCCAGTCCCCTCAGCACCCAGCCACCCAGGGCCAGCCCGAGGCGCAGGCAAGC
>NW_005337238.1:0-215 GCF_000412655.1 Myotis brandtii | reverse complement strand
CTATTTGCAATTCTTTATACACTAGAGGCCTGGTGCATGAAATTCGTGTATGGGTGTGTGTGTTCCTCAGTCCAGCCTGCACCCTCTCCAATCTGAGACCCCTCGAGGGATGTCCAACTGCCTGTTTAGTCCCTCTCACAATCCAGGACTGCTGGCTCCAAACCTCTCACCTGCCTGGCTGCCTGATTGCCCCTAACCGCTCCCCTGCCAGCCTG
>NW_005337237.1:0-283 GCF_000412655.1 Myotis brandtii | reverse complement strand
CTGGTGAGCGCAGCGGCGGTGGTGGGAGCCTCTCCCGTTTCCGCTGCAGGAGGGCGGTAAGGAGCGAGGTGTCCCGGACTGTGAGAGGGATGTCTGACTGCCAGCTTAGGCCCGATCCCCGGGGAGAGCCGGCGGACATCCCCTAAGGGGTCCTGGACTGTGAGAGGGTGCAGGCTGGGCTGAGGCCCCCTCCCCGCCCAGTGCACGATTTCGCACACTGGGCCCCTAGTTTGTAAATATTTATGAATTCAGCTCAGAAGCACCTAAATACATAGACAAACAT
>NW_005337236.1:0-494 GCF_000412655.1 Myotis brandtii | reverse complement strand
CCACCCTCACCTGGGTCACCTCCTTCCTTCCACATTCACCCTTCATCCACCTCTCTCTCCTGCAGTGCTTTCGCTCCAGGCCCGAAAGAAAAGGAAGAAGGCCAAGAAGGACAAAGCCCAAAAGAAGTGAGTCTTGAACCCCCACATCCCATTCTCTGGATTACCTCCCACACCTCCTTTCTGTTTCACGTCCTGAACGGGCACCAGGTTCGGGCACCCCGCGGCCCAGCCACATGGCCTCCGGGCGGCCTGGTAGAGTCTGTCTCCAAGATGCTGTGGATCTGTGGCCAGAGGCCCAGCCTGGGTCTCAGCAACCCCATGCCTGCTGGAGGGCTGTTGGAGGAGGACCAGAGCCCGTCCATCATTAGCTCCCCAACTCCAGAGGAGGCACCACAGGCTCCCGTTCCCCAGCCGCCATGGCCCCACCCATCCCTGCCACCTGCTGAGTGATCGTGATGTTACAGCATCCTGGCTAATTTGCATATTCCTCTATT
>NW_005337235.1:0-202 GCF_000412655.1 Myotis brandtii | reverse complement strand
AGCCTGATCGATGCCTAACTGCTCTTCTGCCGGCCCAATAGCCCCTAACTGCCCTACCCTGCAGGCCTGGTTGCCCCCAAGTGCCCTCCCCTGCTGGCCTGGTCACCCCTTACTTCCCTGCCTTACCAGCCTGGTTGCCCCTGCCTTCCCTCCCCTGCCATCTCGATTGCCCCTATCTGCCCTCCCCTGCTGGCCTGGTCAC
>NW_005337234.1:0-504 GCF_000412655.1 Myotis brandtii | reverse complement strand
TTCCACTGCTGTGTGTGAGCGTGTGCATGTGTGTGTGTTTGTGCATGTGTGTGCCTCTGTGTGTGCATGTGAGTGTGTATGTGTGCACCTGTGTGCATGTGTGTGCCTGTGTGTGCCTGTGTGTGCGTGTGTGTATTCTTTGCCATCTACAGAGCAGGGCACTGAGAGCGGTTTAGACACTGAGTGGAACACAGCCCATGTGATGAGAGTCCTGGCTCAGCCAATAGCTTGCTGTGGTTTATGTGTAACAGCACCACCTGGGAGCTTTGAGTCCTTCTGTATAAAATAAAGAATAATTTGGCTAATATGTTCTCTGGCCTCCTTACAGTTTTAAAATTCCACTATCAATTATATTTTTAAAAGTCACATTTCAAGATGGTAGCTGGGAAGTGACATCATAAATTAGACAGAGTGATGTGGTATGATTCAAAAAGCACTGACATTGTTCCATTCTTCAAAGTATAAACTATATATATATATGAACATGCACATGTACACACAGAA
>NW_005337233.1:0-288 GCF_000412655.1 Myotis brandtii | reverse complement strand
GCCAACCTCCTGTTTTCAATTCCATAAATTCATGGGTTATTGAGGTATCCAGATAATTCGAACCCACAAGTAATCCAAACTTCTTGTTTTTATTTCTTCCACTACCCCCCAACTCACATCCACCCCACTCCACCAAACCTTTCTCTTTAAAAATAATCTACATATTAGGATATTTGAACCTCCTCTTCTACACCTGTCTCTCCATTCATGCCCCGGCTCCAGGGGAGTCACTGAGAATCAGCAGAAGTACACAAAAGAAGCCATCAGGAAAAATAATGTAAACTAAAA
>NW_005337232.1:0-339 GCF_000412655.1 Myotis brandtii | reverse complement strand
CTCAGGCGGTGGCGCTGCACAGCCAGGACCAGTCCGTGCCCCCGTGCCCGCGGGCCTGGCGGAGCCTCTGGATCGGGTACTCCTTCCTCATGGTGAGTCCCCGCACCCCGCGGTCTCGTCACAGCCTCTGCTGTCCCCTCTGCACAGTAATTCTGTGAACTCAGGGCACATGGGCAGCAGCAGGACATGCAGTCATTTTTCCTCACTGTCAATTAGGTTGTTTTTTTAATTCTACTTGGGTAGCATAGCTGGAGATGATTCAGGCATCAGTGAGAGTGGTTGAATTTTGTGTGCACCCAACACATCTCCACTGCACTTCCCCTCAGCAGAGCCAGTCTG
>NW_005337231.1:0-573 GCF_000412655.1 Myotis brandtii | reverse complement strand
AGGAACTTAATTTAAGACACCCCTCTATTCCAAATCTGACAACTGAACACTCTATTGCATAGTTCTGGTTATTTGTGTATAAATGCACTCAATATCTAAACCTCCTACTCTTGTGCAACATATTTTATGATTTTTGTTTTCTCGTTTCCGAGTAGTAGGCTTCAACTCAAACAGAGACCAGAGGAGAAATTCCATTGTTGTTATAACTCAGAAGCAGCATGCTGCTGGCTGGGGGCTAGACATCAGAAGACCCGCTGCCTAACAGTTCTGTTTCTCTCTAGCCATGTGGTCTCCTGCTAGTCACTTGACCTCCCTGGGCGTCAGTTTGCTCCTGCTTAATTAAATATTTATCTAAGTCAGTGGTCCTTAAACATTTTGAGTCCTTTAAAAACACCAGTACAAGTTTTATACTCTCGTCCCTGAAGAAAAACGAATGCAACCAATGTTTACATGTGAACATAAGGAATCTGTGCATAATCTTTGGTTGTTCATGAGTCCACTGAGGCCTGTCCACAGCCTTCAGGAAGAGCTCCACGGACCCCAGGTTATAATGTTTGGGTCTAGATGCTCTTT
>NW_005337230.1:0-653 GCF_000412655.1 Myotis brandtii | reverse complement strand
AAAAAAATGCCTACCCAATAGTAGATACGTTATTAAATTATATTCAAATTACTAAATTATATTTACTAGACGCTTGCTATTAAGCCTATTTATTTACTCTTGTACTATATCATCTACTAATGATGAAAAGGGACTCTATTTTGAGTGCTTGGAACATAGCTGGACTCTGTAAGTAATGTATGTTATTACTGTGCTGTCTTATCAGGCTCTTCAGACTTGAGTGTCAGGTCTCAGATCCAGAAACTCAGCTGAGTGCCCTCAGAAGTGATATAGCAGATAAGAAAAATTTTTAGTATTTTTTATCTTAGAAGTGGTCTGTTGATAAATATTTAACCATAGGCTTTTAAAAGGGGTAGGGAAGGAAAAAACTTATTTGTAGCATTTGCCAACTTTTGTGTGTTAGTTATTCCAATCAGGAAAGATTTCAAAGCCCCACCCACCATGTCAACTGATGTGGAAAATTCTTGAAAATTTAACAATAGGTTCTTCTGAGCGGGTATTATGTAACTCCAGCATATTCAATGTTCATTCATTTTCTCTCTCTCTCTTTTTCTCTCTCTCTACCAGATATGCTATTTCTTTCTTTAATCAGCTATCATGCTTTATTTATCAACTGGAGGCCCGATGCATGAAATTTGTGCAAGAATAGGCCT
>NW_005337229.1:0-227 GCF_000412655.1 Myotis brandtii | reverse complement strand
TTAGTATGTACCAGCCCACAGTTCCAGGCACTAAGGAGAACATAAATGAAAAAAGTCCTATTCCTCTTGGGGTTACATTTCAGTGAAGGACAGTGATTAATCTCCTGTGGTTGCTATAGTAAATTATCACAAACGGACTGTTTAAAACAACCGGAATGTATTTTCTCATAGTTCTGGAAGCCGGAAGTCTGAAGTCAAGGTGTGACACTCCCTTTATTCTGGCCTCT
>NW_005337228.1:0-448 GCF_000412655.1 Myotis brandtii | reverse complement strand
CCCTGCAGCCCTGCCTGGCACCCTGCCTTGGCCTGGCCCCACCCCCTCACCTGCTCCACCATCCCACCTGCGAGGCAATCGATTGGGGCCGAGTCCCCCACCTGGCTCCCTTAGCACCTGGGAGTTGGGTGGCGACACCGCGCCCCACTACCAATGCTGGTGGCTGTCTGTGGGGCGATCGGCAGGGCAATCGGACCCCCGCTTGCACCTGCCTTGGACTGGCATTGCCTGCTCACCTGCTCCACCATCCCGCCATGATCCCGCTCTCATTGAGGCCCATTGTGTCCCGCAGCTCCTCCACTGCCACCTGCTGCCAGTGCCACTTAGCTGACACCCACCATGTTCTGCACTGCCCCCTGGTGGTCAGCACATGTCATAGCGAGCAGTGGAACTCCCAGTCGAACAATGGCCAGAGGGGACAATTTGCATATTAGACTTTTATTATATA
>NW_005337227.1:0-1374 GCF_000412655.1 Myotis brandtii | reverse complement strand
TTAGGGAGAGTGGAAGAGAGAGGGAAAGACAAAAACACATCGATTGGTTGCTCCTGCATGTGCCTCGACCAGGTTCCCATGGCAGGGAACAGCCTGCAACCAAGGAACATGCCCTTGACTGGACTCAAAGCCTGGATCCTTTGTTCTGCAGACCAATGCTCTATCCACTGAGCTAAACCAGCTAAGCCCATATATCACTTTATTGCTTCTTTTAATCATGATGTTATTAGCATCAACTCTATGATGAAATTATATCAAATGTTTATTTACAGAGCTGTCATCCACAATGCTTATTAGACACAATATAACTAAGAAGAAACAGAAAAATCTGCATTCATATCCTACATTTATAGTCAAAAGTCAAATAAACCAGAATATTATTAAAAGACTTAATCCAGAAGTTCATCACTTATTAAATGCTTCAAAGAATGATGTTACTAAAATAATTATTAGTTTCTAAAACAAAGATGATGGAATATGAAAGAGATGGAAGTTTTGCTAAAATGCTTTTCACTAGATATCTGTTAAATCAATACCTTATGGGTGGTGAGTATCTTTTGTGTGCCAATAATTAAATGCCTTGTGTACATCTCTATCATAGTTACATAAGAGATTGTGTCCATAAGAATCATCATTAGACCTTTGCAATAAGACCTCAGGCATTTCATTTTCTATAAGAAAAGCTCTAAGACTTACAAATTAAGCATACATAGAAAAACACCAGTGCCAACAGATCAAAAAACTTACTTAGAGTCATGCATAATGATTGGAGAGCTGAATGTTAGATGCTCTTTGCTCTTGATAAAGGTATTTACATTCAGATTCCTTATTCCTTAAAAATACATATGGTTGCTACTAATATCAGCAACACTGTACACCAAAATAATGATGCACCTGTTTTCAAATGTATCTGCTACTCAGCAAAAGCAGCATAGCAACTCTTCTTTATATATTTACGAGGGGCCCAGTGCATGAATTTGTGCACCTTGAAAGGAAATGTTTGGCTGTGAGGCTGTTGTGGGCAGAGGGGCAGTTCTCA
Organism: Myotis brandtii; assembly: GCF_000412655.1. NCBI lineage: Eukaryota > Metazoa > Chordata > Mammalia > Chiroptera > Vespertilionidae > Myotis > Myotis brandtii. The sequence continues at coordinate 335 of NW_005337227.1, read as the reverse complement.
GCCCATCCTCTGCACCCCTGCCCAGCCCCTCTAGTCGCGACCCCAGTCCCCTTTCTGTCAGCAGCCCTGTTCCTGCCACCATCATTCCCATGCACTGACAGCTCTGGGCCCGCTTGCACCTGCTGATGGCATGAAGAGATTGGGGCCGGCACCAGCAGCGGGTGTGAATGGGGCCAGCGCTGTCAGCAGGTGCGAGCAGCAGCTGCTGCCCCAATCACCCTTCAGGAGCAGGGGGAGGTGGAAAAGCCCTGAGAAGCAATCAGGGCCAGCAGCCACTGCTCACTCCTGCTGATGGTGACAAGTGATTGGGCCAGCGCTGAGCGATCGGGACTGGT
>NW_005337226.1:0-235 GCF_000412655.1 Myotis brandtii | reverse complement strand
ATTACCATGTTTCTCTTTTATTAGTGTAGATAATTGGCATAATTTATTTCTTAGTTAACTTTTTAATAGTAAAAATAACATTTTTTAAACAATGTGTAAATTGCAGCTGAAATATTCCTGAGACACCTAAAATATCTGTGTGGGTTTTTTTTGTTTTCTGTTTTAATTTAACTTTTTTGTACAGCTAAACTATCAGATGAGCCTTGGCCAGTGTGGCTCAGTTGGTTGAGCATCA
>NW_005337225.1:0-272 GCF_000412655.1 Myotis brandtii | reverse complement strand
TGGGCCCAGGACTGGGGCAGCCATTCTCTCAGGAGGGTGGAATTCCTCCTCCAACCCCCCAGGCAAGGAGCACAGCCACACCCAGATTCTACCCTGTACTAGATAAAGGATTAAAATAATCTGATGAGTCCCTGGGAGTTACCAGGGTCTGGCCTATAGAGGAACTTTCAGTCCCACCAACAACGCAGAGGAGGGTAATGATTATTTAAGAACCAACTCTGAGCAGTTAACCTCTCCAAACCAGTTTTAAGTAGAGAAGCCATATAGCCTCA
>NW_005337224.1:0-803 GCF_000412655.1 Myotis brandtii | reverse complement strand
TGAAATATCAACATCTTTGGCCTCTAGAGGAGCCAAACACCACTACCACCGCTTCATGTATATCACTAAAAGTGCAATAGCAAAGACACCCCAAGGTCTCAAGGCCTATATGGCTTTCAGACTGGAATTTGTTAGTTCTTCACTCAAAGTCCAATTGGTTGCAAGGAAAGAAGGATGCTCTGTTCTTTAGAATCATTCAGGTATACAGGCCCTTCCATCCTGAGGTTCAGGGTTCCTCTAGAACAGCGGTCTCCAACCTTTCAGACCTCAGGGACCACCAGTGGTCCATGGACCATTGGTTGGCGACCGCTGCTCTAGAACACCTACTCTCCATTCAGCTGCAGGTGGAGAAAGACAGTGATGAATCACCTGGGCCTGGGAGAATTTCCAGGGACAAGACTCTAAGAAATATATATATATATATCACTTCCAATAATATTCCATTTGCCAGGACCTCGGTCACAATTACCTAGACTTTGCCACAGAAGTCAATCATCTTGTAGAACCTTTCCTAGGAAATAGTCACTAATTAGTGGCTGTGTGCACATGTGTGTGTATTTTGCATCAGTCTTTTTTAAAAGATTTCATTTATTGATGAGAGATCAGTTTTTTGTTCTACTTATTTATGCATTCATTGGTTGATTCTTATATGTGACTTGATTGGGGATATAACCTACAACCTTGGCGTATCAGAATGAAGCTCTAACTAACTGAGATACCTGGCCAGGGCCACTGTCTTTTTTTTTTTTTTCAAGAGAGGGAGGGGGAGGGAGAAAGAGATGGAAACACCAATGATGAGAAAG
>NW_005337223.1:0-826 GCF_000412655.1 Myotis brandtii | reverse complement strand
CTTAGAGGATAAGCAGTGGGCACTCGGTGAAGGTGGGACCCGGGGGAGCTCACACAGGTGGTCTCCCTCCTCGAAGTGACCTTGGCTGCACTTCCCGGGTGTAAGCCCAGGAAACTCGCTGGAGCTTAGAATGCTTTGCAGGGGTCACTGCTCTGCCTTGTCTCCCGGTTTGCTGCACAGGGACACAGTTTCGACGCCGCGGTTACTTCCCAGAAGCGGCCCTGTGACTAGCTGCGCAGCTAAACCTCCCTGAAGGGGAAGGAGGAACAGGCCGTCTTATTCCAAAGGACAGTGGCCAGGGCAGACCACCGGCTGGGGTTCTGCTCACAGCAGGCACCTGTGAGGGCCCCTCCCCACCTGCCCCCACTAACTCGCAGCCTCTTATACCCACAAGCCCCTACCCCAGTGCCTATCTTGGCTCTTCAGAGGAGAACCCCAGGCCTTGGCCACGGCAGAGGAGGTGCTATGTGAGGCGGTAGCCATGCAGACAGAGGTGGGAGTTCGGGTTCAGAGCTGAGGGGCTTTTCAGAGACCAGCCTGGGGAGCTTTCCACCCTTCACACCACCCCCGAGGAAGTAGATAACACAGGTGGTGGGAAGAGATAAGCGAGATGCTCACGGTGACACCTGGGCCTGCATCCTGTGTCTGCACTTCCTGTCCACATGGCCTTGGGTTTCTTTGATCTGTCTGTGCCCCACATCTTCATCCATCAGAGGGAACAGTAACAGTACCAACGCCATAGGCCTGCGGTGAGAACTGGGTGATGCCCGGTGTAAGGTGCCGGAGTGCAGGCCTTAGCCCAGCCGTGGGCAAACTACGGCCCGCG
>NW_005337222.1:0-235 GCF_000412655.1 Myotis brandtii | reverse complement strand
AGGAAGGACTCAGTGTTTAAGTTCACACACACACACAACACACACACCCCTATCTTAGGCTATTTGAACACTTATGCTCTCTTCTGTAATTGCATATGCTAGACACCTATCCTGACCTGATCTGGAATTCTCTTCTCCTTACTTGATGTCTTCTTCCTCCTTCTTTTTTTTTTTATTATTCCAACATTTCATTTTATTTTATTAAATTTTGTTTTATTGCTTAAAGTATTACAAA
>NW_005337221.1:0-218 GCF_000412655.1 Myotis brandtii | reverse complement strand
ACGTGGTGCTGGCAGTGGGCTGCAGTGTAGGCACTGCTGGCCCTGATGGGCCCCAAGGAGAGCGGGACCATGACAGGATGGTGGAGCAGGTGAGCAGGCAGTGCCAGGCCAAGGCAGGTGCAAGCGGGAGCCTGATTGCCCCGCTGATCGCCCCACAGATGGCAACCGGCAGCGGAAGGGGGCGGGGCTGCCACCTGGCTCCCAGGTACTGAGGGAGC
>NW_005337220.1:0-362 GCF_000412655.1 Myotis brandtii | reverse complement strand
TCAATGTTTCTCTCTATCCCTCTCCCTTCCTCTTTCTCTATCATCAAACACACACACACACACACACACACACACACACACACACACACTTAAAAAACAAAACAATAAACCCCAAACATGAAATCTTACCTTTTGCAACAGTATGAATGGACATAGAGGGCATTACACTAAGTGAAATAAGTCACAGAAGGACAGATACCATATGATTTCACTTATATATGGAATCTTAAAAGCTAAATGGACAACCCTTCTCTTCTTGGTGGGGTCGGGCGTACGGTCTGGTGCTCTGAAGTACAGAGGAGAATGAAAGGGCTCTGGCCACCTTGGCATCCTGCCTTGGATGCCAATGGTTTCCAGTCTGC
>NW_005337219.1:0-225 GCF_000412655.1 Myotis brandtii | reverse complement strand
TATATATTATCCATTGGTATCAAGAAAACAAAATGCACATTCAGATGAGAAGATACCTACTCTAGGGATTTCTCTGGTACACAGAATTTAATTACTCTAAAAAGTAAGTTTTACTCAATCAATAATCAATCCTCATCTCCAAAACCAAATTCCTTCCACATTTCTGCTCTTTTTTATTTCTGCATTCTGCAGCAAACATATCAACATATATCATCACCCTTTTAT
>NW_005337218.1:0-1104 GCF_000412655.1 Myotis brandtii | reverse complement strand
GGCGAGTTGTTAACTTTTAATGTAAACTGATATAACCACATGTGGCTAGTGGCTGTTGTATCAGATAGTACAGTTCTAGATTCAGATATCCCTGGGTTCAAGTCCTGGATCTACCACTGATCCCGTTTTCATTTCTGTGAGTCTCGTTATTACGTAAAATGAGAATAACAATAGCAGCTACTAATTCATATGGGTTAAATGAGATAAGCAGATAAAGTACGAACACAATCCTATGCATAAGGAAAATATTTTTTAAAATTGTTTATTGTCCCTAGTAAATGGGATCCAAGAGATAAGGAGCCACCACGCAATGGTGTGACTCACATGTATCCCCAGTGTCTAGTACAAATGCTGTAGCATGAAAGACTCAATAGACATTTGTTGCATGACTGTTTTTGGCAGTCACAAGACTCTATGCTTATTCCTATTAAATTTCATATCAAGTCCACTGCTCCAATCTGCTGAGGTCTTTTTGAATCCTAATGTCATCCAATATATTGATATCCCTTTCATTTGTTTCTGAATTTTTGATAAACCTATATTAATCTGAGACATTAATAAAAATGTTAACCAGAGACCTATATCATTAGTTTTATTACCCTTTAGCTATTCATCATTTGTTTCATGGTATGAGTTGACTACAGACATTCAATTTAGCTTCATTTTCACTCTGTCTATATACCTCCATCTTGTCCACAAAGGTAGTAAGTATGAGACCCTGATAAAGATTAGATTAAGGCAATATGTCTTTCATTGCAACTGCCCTTAAAAAGAACTTAAAACAACTGTGCACTCACCCTTCAATTGCTGGGGATCTATCAGGACGAGTGCTTCCTTGTGCTCTGTATCTCCGAGTCATTGGCAACCGTGGAGGTCGACTTGGTCCCCAGAAGTCAGTGTGAGTTTGGTGACCTCTCTCATTGGCTCTATTATCTTGGTCCAGTGCATTGCTACTTAGAAATGGTCTAAAATCTTGTATAATCATCGTGTGGTCCAAATTGCGCCAGAACTCTGTAAAATGTGTTGATGTGCTATTGTCCATCCAGTTGCCACCACCACCTAAAAAACTGGAATCATCTGTCACTTCTTCAATAAAGCCTGATT
>NW_005337217.1:0-231 GCF_000412655.1 Myotis brandtii | reverse complement strand
CACCAATGTGGTCAGTGTTGTGCCGATAAATGTTTAAAAACTGAGGAACCCCCCCCCCCAAGTGCACAAATTTTTGTGCACCGGGCTACTAGTATAGTATAAAAGCCCAGCCACCCAAAGGCAGAACAACTGGAACCACTGGTGGTTATGATGTGCACTGCAGCAACCAACCAGCCTGATCCAGGCCCTGATCGGCACCCCCAACCTCCTGTGGCTCCGCCCCCAGCCAAC
>NW_005337216.1:0-327 GCF_000412655.1 Myotis brandtii | reverse complement strand
GGGGATGTCCGACTGCTGGTTTAGGCCTGATCCCACACGGGCCTAAACCTGCAATTGGACACCCCTCTCACAATCCAGGACTGCTGGCTCCTAACCGCTTACCTTCCTGCCTGCCTGCTTGCCCCTAACCACTTCTGCCTGCAAGCCTGATCACCCCCTAACCGCTCCCCTGCCAGCCTGATTGACACCTAACTGCTCCCCTGCTGGCCTGATCACCCCCAACTGCTCTCCCCTTCTGGCCTGATTGCCCCCAACTGCCATGCCTTGCAGGCCTAGTCACCCCAACTGCTCTCCCCTGCAGGCCTGATCTTACCCCCAACTGCCCTC
>NW_005337215.1:0-907 GCF_000412655.1 Myotis brandtii | reverse complement strand
GTGGGAAGTTGCATGTGGAAATCAAGGTCTACTCTCTCCAATGAGTGATTGCTGAGTACCCTCAGGGGTAAGTAAACTCCTTTTCTTTTGGATAATTTCCTTAGGTTATCAGAATGTGTCTCCTTTTTAAATTTTTTTATTTTCATTCCCTCCAGGGGCCATGTAAACCCTGAGTGTGTGTGTGTGTGTGTGTGTGTGTGGAGGGTGCACACACAGCTTTGGTTTGACCTAGAATAGTGATTTTCTAAGGACTTCATCACCCAGCAGCATGCCGCAGCAAACACTTGTCAGACATGCAAACCCTGATCCAACCCACATGGGCCTACTAGTTAGGAACTCTGGGGGCGGGGCCAGGCCTCTGGCCAGCAGGTGCCAGGAGGCTCTTACACGCCCTTTGGAGAAGCCCTGTCCAAGGGCAGCAGCATCTCCCCACCTCGGCTTCCGGGGAGACGCACAAACATCACTGGAGTTTGCTCCTGTGCACCCACCCCTGCTGCACGCATGACGGCAGTGTCCTCCGGGCTCACGGGGCAGCACCATGGTCATGTGCGTCCTCTTGGCCTGAGCAGAGCGCCCGTGTGCTCCTTGCTGCGCCTGTGCCTGCCCAGAGTTTGGGATACTCGCAGGCTCTTCTCTCCCCATTTCTACTTGATAGCTTCACAGTTCAGTGCTCAACACAGAGCTTCTCTAAAGGGTGGAGGCCCCCACTCTACCTGGAGCCTGGCCAGTGCATCAGGTCCCCCACGTCCCTGGGGTCTCAGCATCCTCACTCAGCAGGGATTGGTCTGAGCAGAGAGCAGGGCGGAAGGCCCAACCTCAGGCCTCTGAATCCAAACTTATTCTGCTGTGCTCGCTCTCTCTCTCTCTCTCTCTTAAAAATCTCTCCTCTTCTCCACAGTCAGGAAGT
>NW_005337214.1:0-893 GCF_000412655.1 Myotis brandtii | reverse complement strand
CTGAGCAAAACTGGCTAGAGCAGTTTTGATTTTCTTTTTTTTAAGTTTCTTAATTGAGCTGAATACAATGAAAACAGAATAAGGAAGATACTTTATCATGTAAGTGCCTGAACCTTCTCACAATTACGCACCTGAAATGTGTCCACTACCCGGTGAAGGAACTCAATGACAAACAGAGGTGGAACCTCTGTCTGGATCACAGCCACAAAAAAGATCTTGTGCCGGTACACACTTAAGAGATAGTGGTGAGGGGTAGGGATAACAGGCGGTACGTTTTCTGCCTCAGTGGCTCTCTCTTGTGCCTCAAAAAAGTAATCACAAACAGAACGGCTGACCACGCTTTTCCAATGTTTCTCCAGGAAAATATCTCCAGAGGAGTTGATCAAGAAAAGGCTATGAATCATGGTGGAGACTGTCAGTGAGAGAGGAAAGTCTTTTTCAGTCTGCACGTCTCAGGACTCTACAAATTTTCAACCCTAGAAAAAAAGAAGTTATGATTAGCTCCATCCAACCGAAACACCTTCCCCATCTTTTCCAGCAGTCCAAGTCTTACCCATCTTTCAAGACTAGACTCAAGTCTTCCTCTACTACATGAGCCTGAAATATCCCTCCCTAGAATTCCTAAGGATCATTATCAGCCATCTTGTTTGTCAATCAATCATATACTGCCAGTTGTCCTTACTAATGCCTCAATCATGTCCATTTAAAATTCAATTTAATTTTTGGATGTGTATTTTCTCAACTAGACAGGAAGCTCCTTGAGAAAAAAAGACCAGGTTTCATGTTTTTTGTTACCTCATTGCACAGTGCCTCCTTGCAAATAAGAGGGCAAAAAAGAATATTAATGAGTTTCATGTTTTTGGTCACAACTCACACACATATAAGAAATGTTT
>NW_005337213.1:0-240 GCF_000412655.1 Myotis brandtii | reverse complement strand
TGGTTGATTATAGTGATAAACCTGTGACAGCGAATAGACTTCTTCATGGTAGACCACTTGGAGGGACTAGTCCTGGGACTCTTAGCTTCAAGGGGTCTGTGTGAAGGAGCAATATCACTGAGGGCCTCTGCTCCCATGGTTTGAGTGTCTGGGGTCATCAGAGTCATGTATAGTTACAGACAATGACAGATCCCAGCCCCATTACCATGTGGCACCAACAGCCAGGAAGGCAGGAAGCAG
>NW_005337212.1:0-973 GCF_000412655.1 Myotis brandtii | reverse complement strand
TTTTTTTGATAATAGGAGATAAAGTACTTTAAAGTGGTAGTTTAATGAATCCAGCAATCTCTAAAGATAGATTTTTCTCTGATGACAGTGATATGTAGAATGGTAGTTTTTGGTATTTGGCCTTAACATGAACTGGCTGAACTTTGGTCTCCATTTCTGATGTGTTTGCTAAGCTTGTAGTTGTCATATGGAAGCTCCAGATATGACCTGTGGGGGAGGAACAAACCTCTCTCTATCCTCAAGGCTGGTCTAATCATCAAATAGACAGGAGACAGATTAGCAAGAGAAAAGAACCAAATTTAATACATACATGTGTATGGGAACCCCACATACATGAGAGAGCCAGAGACCCCACATGTAGGAGAGGTTCCGAGATAGAAAGGGGACATAGGTACATAGGACACGGCAGGTGATAAGAAGAGCAGACCTTTAATAAACAGAAGATTGTCCTGCCCTGATTGTCCAAACAGAAGAGGTTGTCTCTGCTCATCCCTCCTGGGCAAGGCCTCTGATAAAATTCTTCCAGGTAGTGAGGCAGGGGCAGAGGTTTCTCTAAAGCCTGCAGCTACCGTTGCCTTTAGCTCAAAACAGTCTGCATACCACTGAGGCACATCGTGGGGAGACTCATTCTAGACCCCACAGACCTCTTTTCGTGATGAATGCTTCTGGTTTTCTAAGCTACTGAAAGTGCCGTTGCAGACATTCTTAAGGTGAGCCCTTGATCAGAACAGCACCCACCGTCTGAAGGGTTGGCTTTCATAAAGCAAGTGCAGTCCTGGTACTCTCAAACGATGCCTGCCTGTGTGTTCCCCCATCTTACTCATTCTTTTTCTAATGGGGTGTATAATATTAATTCTGTATATTTTACTGATTTTTTTTTTTTTGGTGGTGACTTAGCATCTAGTTTTTGAAGTACTGGTAATAGAATATCTATATTATTAAAATAAATTCAAATTTGACTAAATTCAAATTC
>NW_005337211.1:0-417 GCF_000412655.1 Myotis brandtii | reverse complement strand
AGAGAAATTCCCACTCTAACACTTGTAAATCAACTGGGGGGGGGAAAGGACATTGAATTTTTTATCTTTCTACTAAATAATGAAGAATTCGTTAGATATCTCTCTGGCAGCATAATCCTTAAATATATTCGTTTGAAGGCAGAGCTCCTCGATGTGGAGAAGGGGTGCATGTGACCATTTGCACCTGAGAACAATCTAGCTTTAATTTGTCCAAAAAACGCATACAGGGTTGTTTTTATTACTCTATTATTGGTTTAGAGCAAGTTCTTCACATTTGTTAGGAGGGAAAAACACTTTAAATTTCATTTGTTAAGGGAGTCTATTTAAGTTCATGAAAAGTCAGACCGAACATTTTTTTAATTAAGAGCAAGTTTATTTTATTTTAATCTTAAACACCAAGCTATATGTTTTTAGACA
>NW_005337210.1:0-383 GCF_000412655.1 Myotis brandtii | reverse complement strand
GTAACCACATAGGATGGTCTGAAATTAAAACTTCCTACTAAAAGCGAGTCATGGCAGGTAGCCATGTCCTAGGCCAGTAGCTTCCCTGACAAAGGTCAATCTTTACCTAACTGAGTCTTATTGTCTTTTTGCATCTAGGTAACATACCTTTGGAATGTCAGGGTCATTTCCTTTGTTCTGACCCCCTCACTGCACCAGAGCAGAGATCACAAACCCCTCATTGTTACTGTTATCGTGTTAACTGTTAACTAACTGTCCTATACCCACAAATATAAAAGAAGCATGCATCTATTCATTTAACTTTTTTATCCAATCCCAAAGATTTCCCTACTTCAATTTCTCCCCCCTCTGTAATCTGTCACCACTGGATTTCATGTAGCCCC
>NW_005337209.1:0-242 GCF_000412655.1 Myotis brandtii | reverse complement strand
TGATAGAATCGGCATTTTAAATGTCTGCGTGGTTCCCTCTTTAGGAACACGCCATCCATTATTTAGCCAGCACTCCGGGCAGGGGGTTGGTCTAGGCCTGGGCATTTTTTTTTCAGCCTTTGCTGATACCGACTGTGCAGCAAGAACTGCCCCCCGCGTTCCCCCTGCCCCCAGTCCGCAGCGCATGTGCCAGCACATTGCCAAGCAAAGGGCCTGGAGTTCATCCTTAGTTTCTCTAACTG
>NW_005337208.1:0-250 GCF_000412655.1 Myotis brandtii | reverse complement strand
ACTGATGACGCTCCCACATGCTGACAGCACCGGCCCCGCTCACCCCCAATGACGAAGCAGAGCAATTGGGGCCGGTGGCAGCAGTGGTACAAGCTGCTGCTCAATTGTCCCTCAGGAGCAGGGGGAGGTGGAGAAGCCCTCAGGGGCGATAGGGGCCGGCAGCTGCAACTCGCCCTGCTGATGGTGCCAAGTGATCAGGGATGGTGCCAGGCAGTACAAACATGGTAGGGGGTACAAACATTCAATCTAC
>NW_005337207.1:0-266 GCF_000412655.1 Myotis brandtii | reverse complement strand
TTACAGAGGCCATAAACCATGAACCATACACAACCTCTCCCCCTCCCCACCCCCACCAACACCTCCCCCCGGCCAGGGAGTTATCAGCACTGGAGCCAGGCCAGGCCTTTGGGTGTAATCTCACATACCCCATCCCAACACAGGGGGCTTTTCGCAAAGCCCGAGAAAGGTCCGGAAGCCTGACATATTTGGGGGACAAAGAAAGCAAGGGTATAAATTGAAAGCTTCATCCATATTCACTTACTCAGGCTTTGGAGAAACAGACT
>NW_005337206.1:0-246 GCF_000412655.1 Myotis brandtii | reverse complement strand
CTGGTCTGGATAGCTTCACAGGGGAGTTTTACCAAACTTTCAATGAACTAACACCTATACTCCTCAAACTATTCCAAAAAATCTAAGAGGAAGGAACACTTCCAAGTTCTTTTATGAGGCCAGCATTACCTTATCCAAAAGCCAGATAAACATACTACAAAGAAAGAGAATTACAGGCCAGTATTCCTGATGAACATAGATGCTACAAGCCTTAACAAAATATTAGCAAATTGGATCCAGCAATAT
>NW_005337205.1:0-386 GCF_000412655.1 Myotis brandtii | reverse complement strand
CAACATGATGTTTTAGTTTTTCAAGACAGTTTTTATTTAAGTTGCTAATAAGGGGTTCTGAATGTCTAATGAGCCTCTGAAGTTGGAGGCTTTCAAACCATCTACCAAGATGCTCTTTCATATTTTATGGAATTTTTAAAGATTCCTCTGTTTCTGATATGCTGATGGTGAAAACCAAACAAGCCGACATTCAAGCTCACTCTGAGAATGGCCCTCCGCTCCCTCAAATCCTTTCCCAGCTCACGCATCAGTCCCCACCTCCTGTGTCCCCACCTCCTGTGTCCCCACCTCCTCTGTCCCCACCACCTCTGTCCCCATCTCCTCTGTCCCTCTGCCCGGAGCCCCCCTTCCCCCTAATGCCCACCGTTGCTCATGCTTCATGAGCT
>NW_005337204.1:0-303 GCF_000412655.1 Myotis brandtii | reverse complement strand
CAGTCCTCAGGCCGACACTCTATCCACTAAGCCAAACTGACTAGGACAAATAAAAAAAATTTGTATCATCCCATGCACCAAAGGTCGCTGGTTCGATTCCCGGTCAGGACACGAGCCCGGGGTTGTGGGCTTGATCCCCAGGAAGGGGCGTGCGTGCAGGAGGCAGCCGATCGATGGGGACGATGTTTCTCTCTCTCACGGATCTTTCTCTTTCTCTCCCTCTCCCTTCCTCTGTCTCTAAAATCAATACAAACATATATTTTTTTAAATTTACACATAAAACTCACCACTTTAAACAATGCA
>NW_005337203.1:0-263 GCF_000412655.1 Myotis brandtii | reverse complement strand
TGGAATCTAATGAACATAACAAACCAACCAAAACAATAGATCCAGAGGCATGGACACATGGCACAGACTGATGGATCCCACAGGGAAGGGGGCGGGCAGAGAATAACCAAAGAACTTATATGCTTATACGCATATATGCATAATCCATGGACATAGACAATAGTGTGGTGGAGGACTGGGGCGGGGTGGGAACTGGGTGGCAGTTGGGGGGAATGGAGGAATTGACGGACATCTGTAATACTTTCAACAATAAAGATAAAAAA
>NW_005337202.1:0-220 GCF_000412655.1 Myotis brandtii | reverse complement strand
CAGTCTACCTGGTTCTTACAGGTGACTCTATTGTCCATATCAACAGGAACTCCAAAATTGTTATAAGATAGTTTTTCTAAAAGATGAAATCATAACCTTATCTATAGAGCTAAAAGCCTAAGCAACCGTTAAGACCGGATGACCGGACAACCGGCTAGTAGCTCTGACATGCACTGACCACTGGGGGGCATACGCTCAATGCAGGAGCTGCCCCCTGGTG
>NW_005337201.1:0-210 GCF_000412655.1 Myotis brandtii | reverse complement strand
AAAGAGATCAAAGAAGAAGTAAAAAGCATCCTGGTAATAAATGAAAATGAAAACACAACAATCAAAATCTATGGGACACAATGAAAGCAGTCCTGAGAGGGAATTTCATAGCTCTACTGGCATACCTCAAAAAAACAAGGAAAAATGGTACTAGATTATCTAACACTACAACATAAAGAATTAGAAAGAGAGCAACAAGCAAAGCCCAGA
>NW_005337200.1:0-203 GCF_000412655.1 Myotis brandtii | reverse complement strand
TCTCCAACATCCCCCGAGGGATCCCGGATTGCGAGAGGGAGGTTCTCAGGTGACACACACCAGAATCAGGCTCCCTCCTCTCTGGTTCCAGGGTGCATCACCCGAGAACTACCGCTGCCGAGTCACCACAGCTCAGCAGCCAGCATTGAGCATCTACCCACTGGTGGTCAGTGTGCATCATGGCTACTGGTCAAAGCATCTGT
>NW_005337199.1:0-1524 GCF_000412655.1 Myotis brandtii | reverse complement strand
GTGTATTTACCAATTCCAGGCTTTTAGTCTGTTCATCTCTCACCTTTGGGGTTCAGTAAGATACAAAACACTGAAGCATTCATCTACTGGCTTGTTGCTATGAAACAAGAGGACACTGGGAGACTTACCTGTACTCTTACGCTGGGATAAAACTTGACCCATAAGGTCCTCTTGGAGGATTATAGATATTTTATAGGGAACTGATTCAGTGGTTTATTTGCTTGTCCTTTTAGTTACATGCTCATCCAGTTATCCACTTAGCAACATATGCTGGCATATGTGAAGTAATGCAAGGAATTCCAAGGAACTCCTGGTTATCCTGATTCATACACTTGTTAGATAAGAGACATTTTAAAATATCTGAAATACAGGAACTTATAGGATCAAACTCATAAGAGAGGTTCAAATCATAGAGGCTCATAAGAGAGGTTATTGTTGCAACTCAGAAAGGGAAAGACAACATCTACTGAAGTCAGGAAAGGCTTCATAAAATGGTATATTTGATCTTTGAAAAACACATAAGATTTTGAGATGAAGAGATGTACAAGATAATTCCTAGTGAGAAAGAGGATGAACAAAAGAATAGGGTTGAAAGAATAACAGAACCTGTTCTGGGAATGAGTGAATAAACCAATATAGTTTGTTATGGACTACCTGTTTGTATCTCCCCAAAATTTATATGTTGAAACCCTAACCCTAATGGGATTATATTTGGAAGTGGAGACTTTGGTAGGTAATTAGGTCATTTGGAGGGAATCCTCATGATGGGATTAGTGCCCTTTTAAGAAAATACATGAGAGAGCTTGCTTCTACACAGCAAGGAGGTGGCTATCTGAAAACCAAGAAGTGGATTCTCACCAGACACTGGATCTGTTGGCACTTTAACCTTGGACTCCCTATCTTCCATAACTGTGAAAAACAGTTCCCTGAAGGAAACCACACTGACTTTTAACACCATGGATTAGTGCTGTCTGTTTTTGAATTCAATATAAATGTCATTAGATAGTATAAATTATTTTGTGTATAACTTCTTTAACTCAAGATTGTTGATGAGATTTATACATGCTGTTTAATATATCTATAGTTCATTTATTTTCATTGTTTCATAAGTATTCCAGGGTATGAATATACCACAGTTTATCAAAGTCACTGTTGTTTTTTGGGAATTTGGGGGTTATAGGATATCCACTTGTTCAGCTTTAGTAGATTCTGAGAATCAACTTCCCAAAATTGTCCTATGCATACACTTCCACCAGCAGAACATGAGAGTTCTTGTTGCTCCACAACCTCTCCAAAATTTGATATTTTCAGATTTTTAAAAAAGTTTTAGCCTAGGAAATTTAAACTTAATTTTGTATGCACTGGTGAGCCACTGAAGGATTTTGAATTGGAAAGTGGTGTGTACACCTGGTAGGGTTGCATAGATTAGGGTAAGAGAAAGATCTGAAGAAGGGGCCAGTTCGGTGCTATTTTAATGGTGTCAAAAATAATGTGAAAACAAACTGAGTATTGACAGAGGAGCTG
>NW_005337198.1:0-284 GCF_000412655.1 Myotis brandtii | reverse complement strand
GTAGGGGTGGCCGGGCAGGAACTCAGTTGCATGCAATGGGCTGCGGGTTCCAGCGGGTTAGAGACTCCCTGGGGTCCAGGGTGGTCAGAGGGGAGAGGAGGGGAGGGGAGGTGTTGACTGCCCTTCAGAGGCAGGACTGGGAGCTGGACTGGTGCAGCAGCTGCCTGACTGGGGAGTGGGGAGGTGGCACCAAATTGTCCCCGGGGCCGTGTGACAGCGGCGCAGTCCCAGCAGGGACAGGCGGGCGGCTCGGGCCCTGTCCATGCCTCTCCCGCCCTGGGAGC
>NW_005337197.1:0-243 GCF_000412655.1 Myotis brandtii | reverse complement strand
ATAGGTGCTGGAATGACTAAACCTTCACCACACTCACGTCTGCAGGACAGAGGAGAACTCCTGCACTTCCTTCCTTGCTCCTTTGGTGGACTTCCAGGAGCTATGAGAACCCACTGTGTCTGCAAAGCTTCTCCAGGTCATGTACTTCTCGCTGACCTCTGTGTGTCTCCTCTAGTTCCCTCCTTATTGACGGTTCTGGTGACTAAAGAACCTTTCACCACTCAGGAATGGGAGTTGGTGAAA
>NW_005337196.1:0-499 GCF_000412655.1 Myotis brandtii | reverse complement strand
ATATTAGGTAGAGCTGCTACATCTCCCAGACTTGGTATAGTGGCCTTGTGTAGTTGGTTTCCTGTAGGTCCCAGGGGTGCAGCCTCCTCAGTCACCTGATCTGAGTGCTCTAGGTGTGCTTCTGTGTAGGTTGTGTACACTGTTGTGTGGTAGTTGAGGCTTGATTGCTGTCCGCATCACTTGTTGGGATTGAGCCTAAGGCCAATAGGCTATGAGGATGAACTGTGACTGCAGTAAATGAGCTGCTGTGCAGATGGGGCTTCGGTGCTCACTGAATTTGCCCCTTGAATGTGTTGCTTGTGAAGGAATCTGGCATGATCTGAAGCTGTCCACTGGGTGCACTGGCTCTGGAGCTTCGGGGAAGATGCAAAGTCAGGCACTGCCTGTGCCCTGCCTAGGGCCACCTAGCATGAGCTACAGAGGTATCTGCAGATGGCTGCTACTTGTGTTGGGCGTGGAGGCACCCAGGAGAAACCAAGCTGTGAACCAAGGTGGGCTG
>NW_005337195.1:0-620 GCF_000412655.1 Myotis brandtii | reverse complement strand
CTCGATGAGAGACCAGTGCTTCCACCAGGTCCTTGGGAAGGACAGTGGTTTGGTGCGAAGTGTCAACAGCTGAGATTTCATCCTGACTCCTGACCCGGGGCTGGGACCCATGACTTCCTAGTGTCTAAAAGAATAAACAGCTGCTTTGTTTCCAAGGTCCCAGAATTCAATGTAGAAAAGCAGATGAGAAAGGGATTCTCCCCTTCTTCACAGTCAAGGAAACACGTCTTCCCACCCCATTCCTGCCTCGAGTTAGGCTGCTGCAGGATTAAAGTCAAAAGCTCTTCAGACTCCAGGTTAGAATCTCACTGAGTGATTTACCCATTTGCTTCTGGGTCTATAAAAGCTTGAGATTCAACTTCGGAAATGAAAACCACAAATTTGTTCATTTATTTTATGACCAAGCTCTCAGCTTTTATGTCTACTTACTGATAAGCCCTGAAGAAATTCCTAGATTTTTAACATTTTGTTGATAAAAAGTACAGGTAACAAGTCACAGTGACAGGTCAGCGATGGTTCAGACCGCATGGCCCCATGGCTGAACTTACTGGGCCCTGGTACCACCTGAAGGGTGGCCTTTGAGAGCCTAGAGCAGGGGTGGGCAACCTTTTTGTGAGTGC
>NW_005337194.1:0-526 GCF_000412655.1 Myotis brandtii | reverse complement strand
AACAATTGCACCAGTTCTTATGGATGTTTCACTGAGACAGAGGAGTTCTCAGTCCAGAGTTACTTACGTGTACAGCTTCCAGGGCTTGACCAGACCGAGTTTTCTAGGCAGGTGATAGAGAAAAGTCTCCCCTGGTAACCAGGGCGGCATTTATACTTCAAAGATGTCCCAATGGGAAACTCAACCTCATCAGTCCATCTTGTGGGCATGGCAGATGCAAAATATGGCGGGGCTTGGCATTGACCTGAAGGCCAAGATCACAGGGACATCAGGGTCAATGAGGGAACTTCTATTCCACCTCCTCTTTTTCTCCAATATGTTTCATAGATGTGATCAAAAAAGAAAATGAACACTTAATGCTGGTAAAAGGATTGTTCCCTTAGCAGCAACTTTAGAAAAGAGCTTTTTAAAACAGCATCTATCCATTTTAAAAATGCCTGCTATTTTGAAGGCAGTTAAGATATATCTATATCAATATATATTTATATCTAATCTATATCTATTTTATCTATATCTATATATCTAA
>NW_005337193.1:0-203 GCF_000412655.1 Myotis brandtii | reverse complement strand
CTCGCGCCAAAAGTGGCTCTCTGACGTTCCCTGAGTGGTCCCAGATTGTGAGAGGGTGTAGGCCAGGCCAAGGGACCCCACTGGTGCATGATCGCGGCCAGGAGTGATGCAGGAGGTTTGCCAGACAGGAAGGGACCGTGGGAGGGTGCCAGGACATGTCCGGCCTATCTCGCTCAGTCGCGATTGGCCAGACCCCAGCAGCA
>NW_005337192.1:0-282 GCF_000412655.1 Myotis brandtii | reverse complement strand
TTAGAGGAGACCAGAACGAGACTGTGGATAGAGTTCTCTTTCTAGCCATTTGATGAACAGATTCAGGACGATCCCTCCTGCTGTCACACACCCGCGATCATGACGGAGAGTCACACACCCACGGACACGACGAAGATACAGACCAGCAGGGATTTGCCAGGAGCCGGACACTTACAGAAAAGGGAAATCGTGGAGGCAGGAGCACGGCGGCGGAACCTGCCCCTGGACCTGCCCCCTCGCTGACAGGAGGGAGTAGCGGGCCCTCGCGCAGGGAAGGGAACC
>NW_005337191.1:0-924 GCF_000412655.1 Myotis brandtii | reverse complement strand
TAGATTTTTCCATGTTTACATGTAAAGAGCCACCTTATAGCTACATTAAGAAATTTATTTTATACAAACTATACAATGGTGAATATTATACACTTAGCAAAATATTCTCTTTCGACTTCACAAGCTCTCTGAAGCATGGGATGAGATAACTTAGCTTTCAAGTTTGGAACACTAGGAATCAGTCCTCAGGTCTTTTCAACCTGTACTCACTCTCTTGGTGGTCTCATCCAAGCCTATGGCTTTAACATCTTCTATATGTCAGTTGCTTTTAAATTTATATCTTCCATTTAGATCTCACTCCCAAATTCCATGCTCATATATCCAATGTCACCTTAATAGCTCCTTTTCAATATGTAATTTAAAAATAGCCCAAAACTGACCTTCTGATTTTCTGCCTCTCATAGCCATCCTTATATGAGAAAAGTCTATACTTTTTTCCATCTGGTTGGGTTAGATCAAAAACATTAAATTGTCCTTAATAGGGTTTTTTTCCTCTCATATCTCATGCTATATTTTTTAGAAAATCCTATTGATTCTGACTTAAAAATTTGTTCAGAATCCATTTATTCCTAGACATTTTTGCTGCTACTAACTGAAGCCACCATGGTATCTTGCCTGGATCATTGCATTAGCCTTCTAACTATTCTAACTTTTTACTCCAGACTCTCTCTAATCTATTCTAAACACGGAAGACCAAATGACCCTTATATTACTCCGTCATATGATATCACTACTCTGCTCAAAATCCAGCTGTTGTCAAAGTACATAAAACAGTCAGGACTGGCCTGGCCGACATGGCTCAGTGGTTGAGCATTGACTTATGAATCAGGAAATCATGGTCCAGTTCCTGGTCAGGGCATATGCCCAGGTTGAAGGCTCAATCCCCGGTGTGAGGCATGCAGGAGGCAGCCAATTAATAATTCT
>NW_005337189.1:0-277 GCF_000412655.1 Myotis brandtii | reverse complement strand
TGTCCCACTTGGGGGAAGTCGAGTGTTGGTTTGTCGGTGCCAGGTCCGTGATGCCTTTATTTTAAATGTCCAGTGTGTATGATGGCAGCCCCTGTGTTGAGCATCTGCCCCAGGCGGTCAGTGTGTATCATAGCTACCAGTCAGATGGACTGACACTTAGCCTTTTATATATAGAGACTAGAGGCCCAGTGCACGACATTCGTGCACTGGGGCATGTGGGGGTACCTCAGCCCAAGCTGAACCCTCTCCAATCTGGGAGCCCTCAGGGTAGCCCTCT
>NW_005337188.1:0-305 GCF_000412655.1 Myotis brandtii | reverse complement strand
CAGCCTCAGGTCCCCCCACCCAGGGCAGGGGCATGGCCTCAGGTCCCCTGGCCCAGCACTGTGGCGGGGGTATGTGGCCTGAATTCCCCTGGCCCAGGCTGGGCAGGGGGCACAGCCTGAGGTCTCCTGGCCCAGCGCTGGGTCAGGGGGCATAACCTGAGGTCCCCCGGCCTGGGCCTGGGCAGGGGGCATGCTTTGAGGTCCCCTGACAAACCCTGCTGGGTGGGGGGCACAGCCTGAGTTCCCCCATCAAACCCCACCAGGTGGGGGGGGGTGCAGCCTGAGGTCCCCCGGCCTGGCGCTGG
>NW_005337187.1:0-250 GCF_000412655.1 Myotis brandtii | reverse complement strand
ACTAGCATCACTAATGAGCTGTCTGCACCTGTAGAAACGCCTGCCTTCCACTCTGTACTCGGTCCCCTTCCCTTTCTCATAAGTGCACCTGCCTTTGCCTCCTGATTGGGACACTAGTCGGGCTTCTGCCTGAATCCGCGCTTCCCGACTAGCTATGCTTTCATAAAGTCTGAAATAAATGCTGTTGCCTTTCACCTTGGCCTTTCATGTTTGTTTTTTTTCCAAATATTTTTATTGATTTCAGAGAGGA
>NW_005337186.1:0-201 GCF_000412655.1 Myotis brandtii | reverse complement strand
CCCGAGTGCACAAATTTTTGTGCACCGGGCTCCTAGTATAACATAAAGCCCAAGCTGGTTTGGCTCAGTGGATAGAGTGTTGGCCTTTGGACTGAGGGGTCCCAGGTTTAATTCTGGTTAAGGGCACATACCCTGGTTGCAGGCTTGATTCCCAGCAGGGGGTATGTAGGAGGTAGCTAATCAATGATTCTCATAATTTAT
>NW_005337185.1:0-211 GCF_000412655.1 Myotis brandtii | reverse complement strand
GACTACCGGTTTAGGCCCGACATCCCCAGGGGGTCCCAAATTGCGAGAGGGCACAGGCTGGGCTGAGGGAGCACCCCCCCCCCCCCCATGCACGAATTTTGTGCACCAGGCCTCTTGTATGTAATATGAGGGTGAGGGTTCTAATACTTGGGTGCTTTGTGAGGATTAGCGATAATGCCTAAAGCAGTGGTTCTCAACCTTGGCTGCACAT
>NW_005337184.1:0-356 GCF_000412655.1 Myotis brandtii | reverse complement strand
TGTGCTTAGTAAATCTGCACAGCCATGCAGGTGTAAATATTTATTTATTTTTTAAACAAAAGCCTCCTTTAAGAATTGGCTGAATGCATATTCCCAGGGCAATACTAGGGCCCTATGGACGGGGATTCCAGCTCAGACAGACAGACAGACAGACAGCCTCATTCGAATCCCGGCTCCCTACACACCAGACGCTTTGGAGCAGTGACTTAGCCCTCCATGGCTCAGTTCCCTCAGAGGTAAGGTAGGAACAGCGGTCATACCCATGACGTCAGATTGTGGTGAGTAAAAAAGGAACCCAGCCAGGAGCATCCAACACAGGTCAGGATTTGTGGGGCTGTCCCTAGAAGTTGTAGAAC
>NW_005337183.1:0-254 GCF_000412655.1 Myotis brandtii | reverse complement strand
TGACCCTAGTCCTGAAGGGCAGAGCAGAGTCCCAAAGATCAGAGCCTAGGTCTGCAGAGAAAAGTTTTGCTCTGTTAAGGAAAGTTTTACCTCATTTAATTACTTATAGGAGTAGAGAGCTCGACTTATATCATGTATAATACACATTTAGTCATATTACGTGCACACACACACACACACACACACAAGTCTATCTATCTATCTATCTATCTATCTTAATCTTTAAAAAAAACAAAACTCTGAGGGCAGGAATT
>NW_005337182.1:0-241 GCF_000412655.1 Myotis brandtii | reverse complement strand
GTTCATAATTGAGAGAAGTTTTACAGATGTGAGGAGTATGGTAAGTCCTTGACCAGCTGTGCGAACTTACTGAACATCACAGAATCATACTTGAAAGAAGCCTTATGAATGTGAAAAATGTGAAAAGCCTTTAAAAGCCAATGTATTATTGTACTTGATCAACATCAGAATAAAAAGAGACCTTACAGATGTAGAGAATGGGCCAGAGCATTAACCCATAGCTTAAAATTTACATCAGAGA
>NW_005337181.1:0-514 GCF_000412655.1 Myotis brandtii | reverse complement strand
ATTTCAAACTGACATTTTGTCTTTTAGTTATATTTTTGAAATGGTTGTGTGAGGCAGCAATTTCAGTTGTTTACCTATGCCGCCATCTTGGTTTCTCAATTCCCCACAGCCCACTTTTTAGTGAATTAGATGTCTAATTAGATGCATAATTTCTTTTCTATGAAGTGATCTGCTTAAAATAGAAGTTTCAAACCACTGATATAGTCCATATTTCCACTATCCACACAGGGGGACTGTGGCAGAGATCTGCAATGACTGGGCCTGTCTCGTATGGTCAGTCAGCACAGACCTGGGAGAAGTCAGGTTTGTGGACCCTTCACACAGCTTGTTTCCTGCTACAGGGCACAGAGCTTCCTCCCTGGGGAGGCACTGCACCCAGGCGGCTGCAGGCAGAGCAAACACAGTGCATGCAGTCTGCCATTGAACACTGATGGCTTTCCCTTTCTTAAATTTCCAAGATATTCCACTTGCTGCCTTTTAAAACCATTTCTTAATCTTTATTTGGTAAGCCACA
>NW_005337180.1:0-280 GCF_000412655.1 Myotis brandtii | reverse complement strand
GAAAGGGCTGGTGCATTGCTAATCAATACAGGGGCAAGAAACAAAAGGGTAATGGCTGTTGTTTCTAGGTGACAAGGAGGGGAGGGGGATTTGGGGCTGAAGTGGAGTTTGTTTGTTTTTCAGGAGACAGTTGAGCAGATGTCCTAGGGAGGTGTCTTATCAGTATTTTCCCAAGTCTGTAAAACATACTTAGAGCAAAAGTTATGAAGAGTTCAAAAGAGGTTTATTTGAAAGGGAGGTAGGCAGGGAACTTTCTAACTAGAGACTTGTTGGTGCAAAT
>NW_005337179.1:0-566 GCF_000412655.1 Myotis brandtii | reverse complement strand
AAGACCTAGAGGTCCCTGTAATTGAAGACCCTGGGTGATAGGCAGGTTTATGGCCCAAGATTCTTTCCCAAAACAGAAACATTATTTTCTAGGTCCTAAATCCTCGAGACACAAACTGAGAGTCCTGCTTTAGTGGCTTTAAACCACAGACTCTCTGCCCCTTAAACAGGCTCATGGCCAGCTGGTCTTCGCCATCCCTCCTAGGATAACCCTGAGTATGGAGGGCGGGACCAAAAGAAACTCTAAATTCTTTCAGTGCTGGGAGAGACATGCACACAGGGGACCGGCCATAGAGAGGAAGATGGGGGCCCCACAAACTGGCCACTGTTGTAGATGGCAACAGCTTTCCCCACTTGTGAAAGAGCAAGCTTTCTGTTCTGTTCTTAAGTTATGGACATTAAATCAACTCACTTCTGTGGAACAGGACCCCAGGACTCGTAGGAATCCACAACTGTTTCCTCTTGCTCTTCTATGATTGTTGGTACGAATTTTACTTTTTCTCTGTAAATACAAGAAAGAAAAACAATCCGGTTTTTAAAATAAAACATGTAAATCGACTCATCGGC
>NW_005337178.1:0-221 GCF_000412655.1 Myotis brandtii | reverse complement strand
TTATCACATCTAAATAAAACTAAACTCATTACCATGGGGAAAAAAAATAAAAAATAAAACCAAGGCCCTAGTGGAAGACACAAACACACACACACACACACACACACACACACACACACACGGCTGTTCCAGGTGGAGTAGGAGAGAATGGGGAAATAGGGGAAGCCATAGAGCTGAGTAAATTGTTTACAAAGGAAATAAGTGAGCCCATTGATAAGATG
>NW_005337177.1:0-899 GCF_000412655.1 Myotis brandtii | reverse complement strand
AGGTGTTTTGCGGATTTGGGAGTTGATTGACAATGACTTTGCATTTGAATTTTTATCATTAAAGATGGTATTGTAGAATCTATTGCATTCTTGAACATTTACTCATTTTTTTTTATCAAAAACTTAATTTCCCTGATGAAAGGGGAAACACGGTTCTGATTATATGATGATGTTATAGGTAGGGAGCTCTCCTCATTCCCACTGGTACTGGTGGGAGTGGGTTTCTTGTGCTGTCAAGAGAAAATGAATTTTCTGAGACTCGCACAGGAGGGTGAGATATTGTAGAAAGTTTTATTTCTGTGGAATTACACCTGGGTTTCCCAGGTCCCATTTCCCTTCATCCTGTCGGGGAAGAAGTCCAGCTGTGCCTTCAATGGGGCTGGAATGAAGGCTGCTGCCCAGAGTTGCCTTTCCATCTTGGAGCAGGGTCCAGTCCAGCATTAAGCTAGCTTAGTTTGTCTTCCCTGCTGCAGTTCATCAGCCCATTGCCTGTGGGGTCCACAAGGCCACATGGATATGGAGAGAACACAGGTGAATGCTAGAGAGCCACAAGAGCACAAAGAGCCAAGAGTGCCAAGAGCCAAAAGAGTGAACTCCTTTGTCTTGGGATTCTGTATCCCCAAACTTTCATGGGCTGGTAGTGGCCCCACCCTTTCTGGCCAATGATCTCTGTTCCAGATTTGACTGACAGGCACCTTCCCTACCTCATCCTAACTCTGTGCATGCACTCATCTTCCCTCTTCCCCCAGTGATGTGCAGGGAATGGTCCGGTGGTTTCCTGGGGAGTGTAAAGTTGCAGCTTCCTATGTAAGCTGCCCAAAAGACCTCGCTTACAATGTCCGGCCTCCCTTTTGCTCCTTTCCTATTATTTTTTTTTAAATATATTTTATTGATTTTTT
>NW_005337176.1:0-247 GCF_000412655.1 Myotis brandtii | reverse complement strand
GAGTCAAGTTCTTGCTCACCCACGTGTACCTCGAAATCGTGCAAGACCCAAACCCGGCCGGCCCCACCCCCATCAAGCCCTGCTGGGTGGGAGGTGCAGCTTCAGGGCCCCCATCTAGCCCTGCCAGGTGGGGGGCACAGCCTCAGGTCCCCTGACAAGCCCTGCTGGGCGGGGGGCGCACCCTCAGGTTGCCCGGGACGAGGGGTACAGCCTGAGGTCCCCCGGCCTGGCACTGGGGCAGGGGGCA
>NW_005337175.1:0-240 GCF_000412655.1 Myotis brandtii | reverse complement strand
ACCAACGGGCGCCAGATGCCAGGCTCATGGCTGGCAAGCATAGCTGCAGCAGTACAAACCTCTTCTGCCTCCGCGGCAGGACTACCAAACAGCGGCGGTGGCAGGCACAGTGGGGATGGGATGAGCGGGAGCGGTGCAGCACCCAGCTTGGGCTCAGACTCCTCCCTGGCTGCCTGCCACTTCTCGCACATACTACATCCCTCGGGATGTCGGACTGCCGGTTTCGGCCTGATCCCTGCA
>NW_005337174.1:0-272 GCF_000412655.1 Myotis brandtii | reverse complement strand
GCTAGACAGAAACTCAGATCTATAGGAAGGAAAGAGGAATAAGAAGGATATTTTATATAATAAAAGCCTAATATGCAAATTGACCAAATGGCGGAACGACGGGCCGAACAACCAGTTATTACGACGTGCAGTGACCACCATGAGGCAGATGCTCAATGCAGGAGCTGCCCCTAGTCCACAGGCCCCAGGCCAGCCCAAGGTGAGTGCCAGCAGGGGCCCCGCGATTGCCCCACCTGTTGCACCACAGATCGGCCCTGATTGCCAGCCAGGCC
>NW_005337173.1:0-732 GCF_000412655.1 Myotis brandtii | reverse complement strand
CTGACCAGGAATTGAACCATGATCTCCTGGTTTATAGTTCTATTCTCAACCCCTGAGCAACACCGTCCAGGCTAAACTTCCATCAATTTTATCAGAACTAGAAGGTGTGGTGGACACTGCAGAAAAAGAACGAAGTCCCCCACCCCCTTTTAAATTTGGCCCAGAGACTCATTATGTCATGCATGCACCACGAGATTCTTCCTCACGTAATGAGGCTTTTTGCAGAAAGTAGGGAGCTCTGAAGCAGGTCTGAAATGGCTTAATAAGCAGGGAAAGGAAACTGGCTTGGGAAATTTTTGTTGATATTTTTAGAAATGGAGCCAGGCTGAGGGTTCCTACACATGGTCTGAACTATAGGCACCAAAGGAGAAAGCACCAGCTTTTTATTATTTTATTTTTATTATTAGCTTGCCTATATATAGGAGCTGAAGGGAAGAAGAAGAGGTAAGGCTTAAAGGCCATCAGCAAACACCAAAAACTAGAGTCAGATTCTTTATTACACAAAGGGATCCTTAATGTACAGTCTACCGAGATGAGACCTCATCATACACATTCACTACTGCAAAATTCTGCTTGCGGGAAATCTAGTCCGGAGTTGAGGTAGGTGTAAAGCATTCCCTCAAGATTCTCATCTTGTTACCAAATCCTCAAATATTTTCCTTTCTGCCAGTTTTAGGATATAAAGTGCTTCCATTCAAGATCTATCCCTGGTGCCTTTAGACTCTTGAGAGA
>NW_005337172.1:0-851 GCF_000412655.1 Myotis brandtii | reverse complement strand
CTGGTCTCTGGTGGAGCCGAGCTGCTGGTCGCTGCCTGCTGGGGACAGATGGCTGCTATTTATTGATGCTGAACCCTTCCTGCTGGATCATGGGGGAGGAGGTCGGTGGGAGAGAAGCCAGATTTGGCACCTGGGGAAAGTCCCTCGGGATCATTTCTCCTAAAAAGGTGCAAAGGACACTTACTGGACAGCAGTGACCAGTCTTCATGCACAGGTCATTTCCCCGTTGTGCAACCCTGAAGAAACACAGTAGACTCGCTCTACCCACAGCCACAGGTCAGGGGTGGCTCTGCTTTCAGAGTTGAAGTGGCTAAGGCAGGGCCCCCTGGATGTGGAGAGGAAGGGAGAGTGGCTCTAGGATGGGGCACCCAGGCTATTGGAAGGTGTGCAGTTAGGGGCCGTCTCGTCCAGCCAGGACCTTGCTTTACTGGTCATTCCCTCAGGATGGTCCCTGCTGGGCCAGTTGGTAGATGTGTCAGAAATGAAATCCCTTTGAGTTCATTCTAAAGCTCTTGAGCTTCAAAACTGACAGGAGAGGTCACCAAATCTCCCGGGTGCCCTGGAAGGTGCTTCCATCACTCTGACTGTATATGCTCAGCTCTCAGCTCCGGGGCACAGAAAGGCCTGTCAGCTCTCTCAGCCACAAGGAAGAGTATTATCTGAGCTGGCTCTTATTATCAGAGTTGGCTCTTCATTGGGCAGTGGATGTCGGTCCTCTGCTTTCCCTCCCCCAATCCTGGAGACCCCTCACAGTGGGAATGAGATGCTGTATGATAAATTGTCAGCCCGCCTGGGAAGTGCCAGGCTCCCAGTCAGGGGAAAGAAGGGTGCGTGCTCTTTGTCCCAGTATT
>NW_005337171.1:0-231 GCF_000412655.1 Myotis brandtii | reverse complement strand
TTTTTGTGCACCGGGCCTCTAGTATATATATAAATTTGTGTGTGTGTATGCACATATCTATACTAATAAAAGGGTAATATGCTAACTAGACTGGGTCAACCAGATGTCTTCCAGATATCCCACTTCCTCCCTCACAAATCCACAGTAGCGGGGGCTGAGGCAGAGGTGGTTAGGTGCCATCAGGCCAGCAGGGAAGCAAGCAGTTAGGGGGCTACCAGGCCAGCAGGGAGG
>NW_005337170.1:0-258 GCF_000412655.1 Myotis brandtii | reverse complement strand
GATATAAATGTTACATGTACACACCAGCAGACCTTCATTGGATGGTATCATTCTTATTATATTAGTTTACTCATCCACCTATCCACCCATTCATTCACCCATCTTCCCATCCACTCACCCAGCTAGCCATCCATCCATCCATCCATCCACCCATCCATTCACCCATCTACCTACCCATCTATCTAGCCATTCATCCACCCATCTATCACCTATCCATCCATTCACCCATCCACCCATCCATAAGCCCATCTATTCATC
>NW_005337169.1:0-283 GCF_000412655.1 Myotis brandtii | reverse complement strand
AGACTCTCCTGTGCAGCCTCTGGATTCACCTTCAGTACCTACTCGATAGACTGGGTCCGCCAGGCTCCAGGGAAGGGGCTGGAGTGTGTCGCACGCATTAGTGAGGGAAGTAGTTACATATACTACACCGCCTCTGTGAAGGGCCGCTTCACCATCTCCAGAGACAATGCCAAGAACACACTGTCTCTGAGAACCTCTAAGCCTGTGGAGGATATTTTTTAGGGGGGGAGGGGGGAGACAATTCACAGCATTTTATTCATTAATCAGTTTCATTCCATAATGC
>NW_005337168.1:0-1396 GCF_000412655.1 Myotis brandtii | reverse complement strand
ACTCTATCCACTGAGCCAAACCAGTTAGGGCAGAAACCTGTATAATTTTGTTAACTATTGTCACCCAGTGAATTAAATAAAAAGGAAAAAATGTAAATAAAAATGCAAGTAAAACAGATTGGATGAATGTACTTCAGGAAATAAGGTGCTGGCAGTTCTGAAACAACTAAATTTGAAGGTGTCACACATTCAAAGGTGTTGGAAATTCTATTCAGTTGCCATATCTGAGAGTTTCCCCTGTTGAGAAAGAAGGGGACAGAGATCAATACTGTATTTAAAGTGATGGAAGTAGAAGCTTATCTGTTCTTTTTTTGCAGATTTGACCTCAAGAAAAGATTCTTTGAATAAGCTGCTGCCAAAAGGCAGAATAATAAGTTGATCAATGATGCCACCAATTTACAAAAGCTGCCGGTGAATTTGAATTGTCCATTGAACCATAAGGAACTGGTTTAGTGGATGGATTGGGCTACATTCAAGGTGGAAAGGGATTTTATGGCGCAGAGAATCCTCTGACAGGACAAGACCTGGTGGCACATACAGATGCAGCAAGGTGGCCTCTCCCCGGGTGGGGGAGCAGATCCTTCCCGCAGAGAAGTCAGAGGTGCAGAGAGTACACAGAGCATGAATCTTCTGGACCTCATGGTCAGTGTTGCAGCAGAAACTTTGAAGCTTACTTGGTGGAAGGCTATTTTGTATACCAAATGGGGAATGTACCTGGCGATCTAGAAGCCCAGTAAAAGAGGAGACTTTGTTATAGCCTTCCCAAAAACCATTCCTAGCAATACATACCAGACTCGTAAGAGAAGAGAATACCAATAGATTCTTCCAGAGGGTGCACATCTCCACAGTTCACCGGAACACTTAGAATGATCTATTATTTCTTAGCCTGTGGAGATAATGTATTTTTTAAATGAGTTTCAACTATAAAATGATTTCTTCCACCTTGGGACACAACACTTCTCAGAAGCTCAATTATTTTTTTGTACTTCAGGCATATTCACATACATGTAGCTGGCTATCATTTTGCTGGCCCTCATTTAGCCATTTTGAACAGAAACAGATAAGTTGAAGAATAGCCACATCCCTGAATTTCACAGGAAAAGGTGTCAAAAAAAAAAAGAAAGGCAAAAACATCCAGCAATTAATGTGGAAGAATTCATCCAGTAACCATCTGCTTCAGCTGCTGCAAAGTGAACTTTTCCAAAATTTTGGTAATGCTAATTTTTGCTTACAGACAAAGATAACTGACCAAGAAGAAAAATTGCAAAACTAAAGTAGCAGCCATGCTCTATTTCTCAGAAAAGAGGGTTTACGGGTGGTAAAAAAGAAGCATGGCCATACCTGTCTAGCTTTAATTAGGCTCATCCTATCTAATAAAGAGGGAATATGCTAATTG
>NW_005337167.1:0-341 GCF_000412655.1 Myotis brandtii | reverse complement strand
GCGATCAGGTCAGCAGGCAGAGGCGGTTAGGGGTGATTAGGCCAGCAGGGGCGCAGTTAAGGGGTGATCAGGCAAGCAGGCAAGGGCGGTTAGGGGCGATCAGGTGGCAGGCAGATGAGGTTAGGGGCAATCAGACAGGCAGGGGAACAGTGAGGGGCATCAGGCCAGCAGGCAGAGGAGGTTAGGGGCGATCAGGCAGGCAGGCAGGCAAGCGGTTAGGAGCCAGCGGTCCCAGATTGCGAGAGGGAGCAGGCCAGGCTGCCCCCCTGCCCATGCATGAATTTCATGCACTGGGCGTCTAGTGAAAATATAACTAAATTAGGTGGAACCAGGTTCACAAA
>NW_005337166.1:0-305 GCF_000412655.1 Myotis brandtii | reverse complement strand
CAATGCTATTCTTTTAACAATATTTTAAAACTTCTGGTTAATATAACAATTATTAACCTGGTTATTTGATAAAATTCTGTAATAAGCTAAGTTTTGAAAGAAAGGAAAAAAACCTTAATTTTGATTCTGGTTCAAAATTCAAGTCCTATCTATAGTAATAAAAGTGTAATATGTTAATTAGACTGGACGTCCTTCGGGACGTCTTTCTGGACGATCTTCCGGATGAAGCCGCGGTGGCAGGGGCTGAGGTAGAGGCCGCCTGGCGGTGGGGGCCGAGCCCCTTGCAGGAATTTCGTGCATCGGGC
>NW_005337165.1:0-736 GCF_000412655.1 Myotis brandtii | reverse complement strand
AAAAAATGCTCATATTTCTCAGATAAATATATAGGACAGGACTTATCAGGTCATAGAGTTTTGTATTTCCAACTTGATAGATGCAGCCAAATGGTTTTTCTTCAGTTTTTTAAAGAGAAAGACTAACTGGTCAAGGATGAGATGTGAGGAATTAGCAGGACTTGGCAACATCTTTAAGAAGGAAGGGAACAGTTAAGGTGTTTGGTGCTTAGTTTGAAAGAGGAATCTTCAACACAGGAGACAGAGACAATTGCAGATGGGGATAAAAGGAGTTTAATTTTGCTGCATCCATTTCCAAATAGGGCTGAGACACTCAAGTGCAAATTGTCAGGGCAGATGTTGGGATGTAGGAGCCAGGTTGACAGGAACAAGGGTGGCCTGGGAGGCCTGGCCTGTGCAGGTGGTGACTACCTTGAGCTGTGCTCTGCCTGCCAGGTGCTCTCCAGGATGGGCTACTTCAGAGCATTCTGGGAGCCAGCAGTGGGGACCACGTTAGTCAGGGGAGTTTTCCCTCACAAATTGGTGGACACAGCATGGACCTCATTTAAACTTGTACTGAAAACACAAGCCCAAGAGTTCTTGAGGAAGCCCTCTGAGGGGGGGGTGAAGGTCTGAATGCTGCATATGTGAAGTGTGCAGGGTGGGGGGGAATCAGAGCCCTGATAGGCAGCAGCACTTACCTGGGTAATTGGGCAGATCGAGGTGGGCAGTAGGATGTGGTCTTTGAGTTCCCCAC
>NW_005337164.1:0-240 GCF_000412655.1 Myotis brandtii | reverse complement strand
GGGAGGGGCTGTGGGCAGTGGGCCGGTTGGCCCCGCCCCCAAATGGGGGAACGATTGGCCCCATCCCCTATTGGGGTTGTGGGGGTGATCAGGGGTGGGTCCAGCCAGGGGGAGGGGCTGCAGACCAATCAGGGTGGTGGGGGCCCACCCCCCGATCTGGCCGGTTTGCTGACCACAGTGGGTGTCATAGCACCTGGTCATTAGTTACAGTGTTCTGGTCACTGGCTTTTTATATATATA
>NW_005337163.1:0-293 GCF_000412655.1 Myotis brandtii | reverse complement strand
GGACGCGGGACCCGCAGGCGCCGTCTGCCTTTGGGAACCGCACCAGCTACTCCCTGAGCTCCCGGATTGAAGTTCGTCTCAGAAATGTCTCATGTGGAGAGTTTGTCGATACGGTTCTGCTTCAAGTTCTGTTTCCCCGGAGAAAGCAGAGCCTCGCAGCCTTGGCAGCGGCTGCGTTTGTGCTGACGGGAAGGGATCGCATGTTTCCTGGGGCAGGAGGCAGCCACGCTGTCACACGTTCGATGCGGTTCCGTGTCTGTCCCTGTGGGGTCCACGTGGGGGGCCGGGCATCC
>NW_005337162.1:0-230 GCF_000412655.1 Myotis brandtii | reverse complement strand
GTGCACAAAATTCATGCACTCAGGGGGAAGGTCCCTCAGCCCAGATTGCTAGAGGGTGCAGGCTAGGCCGAAGGACCCACCAGTGCACGATTGGGACAGGGGAGGGATGCAGGAGGTTGACCAGCCAGGGAGGGGCCCTGATTGGGTTCCAGGGCATGTCTGGCCCATGTCGCTCAGTTCTGATTGGCTGGATCCCAGCAGCAAGCTAACCTACCCATTGGAGCATCTAC
>NW_005337161.1:0-286 GCF_000412655.1 Myotis brandtii | reverse complement strand
GATCAATTGTCTCCTATACTCCAGCCAGGGACCAAACCGGCAACCTGAGCAAGTGCCATGACCAGGAATCCAACCTGCAATTTTTTGATACACAGGACATCACTCAACCAACTGAGCCACATCAGCCAGAGGAGCTTTTTTATAAGGAACACTAGTAGCCTGGTGCATGAAATTCATGTGGGGGGGGGGGGAATTTCCCTCAGCCCAGCCTGCACCCTCTCCAGTCGGGGACTGCTGGCTCCTAACCCTTCACCTGCCTACCTGCCTGATTGCCCCTAACTGCCCT
>NW_005337160.1:0-201 GCF_000412655.1 Myotis brandtii | reverse complement strand
GGGATCCCTCAGCCTGGCCTGCACCCTCTCACAATCATGGACCACTGGCTCCTACCTGCTCTCCTGCCTGCCTGCCTGATTGCCCTTAACCACTCTGCCTGCCTGCCTCATCACTCCCAATCCCTCTGCCTGCCTGATCGCCCCTAACCGCCTCTGCTGGGGCAGCTTCGTCCAGAAGGACATCCGGAATGACGTCCAGAA
>NW_005337159.1:0-761 GCF_000412655.1 Myotis brandtii | reverse complement strand
ATAGATAATAGAAAACACAGGTCGGGAGGCTGAGATGCAGAGTCTGGGAAGGCACAGTAACCCTTCCACTGATTTCTTGGGTCCCCTAACATATTCCCTTTTGCAACCTCTCCATCTTGACTCCACTTTTGCTCCTTTTCCTCCTATTTTCTACTGAGAAGGGAAACTTGCCGCTTGTGCAGAAGGGCCAGAAAAGACCTTCAAGAAATGCCAGCCCCCAGCAAGATATAAATAAATGGAATCAAATGTTAGCTGAGCAGAGGCAGCTTCCTTTCGTCTTTGCACCAACAAATATTAAGCAAATCAATCACCTTCGGGGTTGCTTGTGCGGGAGGGAAAGGAAGGGAGGAGCAGGATCTGTGATCTAAGGTCAGCAGTCCTCGCTGAGAGTTAGGTGCATTTCAAGCGGGAGAAAACTTTCAGTCAAAAGCCGTCTTAGTGTTGATCCAAAGGAAAATTGAGTCAAGTGAACTACAAAGTCATTTCTGACCTCGGGGAAATGGCAGGCAAAACCCCGCCAGCCCCCAGGCCTAGAGGAACACTGAGCTGATTATTGCTTTGCCTGCAAGTTCTGTTCACTCAAATAAGATGGTATGTAAAGGTGCAGTGTTTACCCAGCTGTGGCCTCCGAGGGAGCATGAAAGGTTCTAGAAATCACGGTATGCTCCGCGGCTGCTCCCCTCTGCCTCTAGGGCACAGCAGGGATGCTTTGACTTCTTCGGGACCCTCCTGAAGGAGGACTTCCAAGGGTTTAGGGCCTG
>NW_005337158.1:0-274 GCF_000412655.1 Myotis brandtii | reverse complement strand
AATCAATCAATAAATTCCATTATATTCACAGACTAAAGAGGGAAAATCACATGATAATATCAGTTGATGTAGAAAAAGCATTTGATAAATTTTTCAAAAAATGTATTTCTATTGATTTCAGAGAGGAAGAGAATGAAAGAGAAACAGAAATATAAATGACAAGAAAGAATCATTGATTGGCTGCCTCCTGCATGCCCCACACTGGGATCCGCCCACAACCCAGACATGTGCCCTGAACAGGAATCAACCATGACCTCCTGGTTCATAGGTTGAT
>NW_005337157.1:0-200 GCF_000412655.1 Myotis brandtii | reverse complement strand
AGCTGCCCTTGAGTTCCAACCGATGCCAGACAGTCCAATTTCTCCTCTTATGAGTCTGGGTCCCCAGAGACTCGCCCGGAACTGGAGTTCAGAGCAGTTGAGAGCTTAAGACTCCCTTCCGATTGAAAAAGACACCGGCGTCCTCAGTTGCCAGCCCTTTCCATGTGCGTGCGCCTCCGTACCTCTGCACTTTACTTCCG
>NW_005337156.1:0-548 GCF_000412655.1 Myotis brandtii | reverse complement strand
AATCGCCCTACATTTTTTACAAGATTCACATGCATTTTACCTGTAGTCGCCCCTTCAAGCGTGTCATTTGTTCAGTAATGTTTGTACCATCAATGCTGCCATGACTGTGGAGCAGAATGAAGATGCAGCTGTTCAAAATATTTTCCACTTTAGGAAAAGTCATGTGACAAAATAATGCTGCTTCATAGAGGTTTGGATACACTGACAAGGGGGATGAATTAAATTCCAAAACGTAACATAGGTGCCCTACATAGATTAAGAAATGCTTTTATAGGCTATTTGGGGGGAGTATCCAAGATGGCGCAAAAGTAGGTGGTTCACAGTTGTTTGTATGGAAAATAGCACCATAACTAATAAATATCAGTACAGGAAGAAACCCTGTGTTTCATGTTCTCACAACGATAAACCTTCTTTTGTCCCACCCGATATAATGAGAAAATGGACACAAAGCAAATTCCTAAAGCATGTTTTCAGATGATAGTCTTGCTAAAAATCCCAAATTACTTCAACACTACATCTCCATCATTGTGTTTTCATAACACATTTAG
>NW_005337155.1:0-350 GCF_000412655.1 Myotis brandtii | reverse complement strand
GCTGAAAGTCGCTGGGAGAAGACTTGCACTTGGCTTTGCATCATGTCCAACATACTGTAGGAACAATCATGTAGAAATGATGGAGGGCAGAGTCTACTAGGCCCATGAACACCAGGATACCATGTCCAGTCCCTGACAGCCGATACGTGGTCTGCAGGAGAATGAAAGCTTCCACATGCCCCATGAAGGCATGAGGCGGTAATGACAAGGCTTGTACAGAGAGTTGGAATGAAAAGGCTGCAGAAGTAGGACTTTGTGGCAAATGGTTAGGTCAGTGGTTGGCAAACTGCGGCTCGGCAAACCTCGGCTTGCAAGCCACACGTGGCTCTTTGGCCCCCTGAGTGTGGCTC
>NW_005337154.1:0-247 GCF_000412655.1 Myotis brandtii | reverse complement strand
TTGTTAACCCTCAGCAAAGGATATTTTTTCCTTTTTTTGTTAGAGAGAGAGTGGAAGGGAGGGGGAGAGACAGAGAGAGAGAAACATTGATTGGTCGGCTTCCCACGCTCACACCCCGACTGGGGCCTGAGATTGAACCTGCAACTAAGGAACGTGCCCTTGACCGGAATTGAACCCATGACCCTTCAGTCCTTGGGCCGGCGCTCTAACCACTGAGCAAAGAGGCGAGGGTCCCCCTATCTATTTC
>NW_005337153.1:0-238 GCF_000412655.1 Myotis brandtii | reverse complement strand
ACTGAGGCAGAATATCATAGATTATGTCATATGTAAAGACAAAAATATTTAAATGTAGTATGCCAAATATAATGGAGGTAGGGATGAATTTACCAGGAGCAATATAGCTTAAGTTTCAGGGCTCCCCCTTTACAAAAGTCCTCTTCTAGGGCTTGAAACATGTTTTGTAATTCTGTATTTGTACCCTTATTATGTAAATATTTATTTTTCTTAAAGAGGATCCCTATTAATATAAGTT
>NW_005337152.1:0-425 GCF_000412655.1 Myotis brandtii | reverse complement strand
GAGGCCCAGTGCATGAAAATTCATGCACTCGGGGTGGTGGTGGGGGGTATCCTCAGCCTGGCCTGCGCCCTCTCATAGTCCGGGAGCCCTCTGTGGGAGGTGACTAGGACAATCAGGGGACAGCACTGCCCCCATCACCCCACTGCTACTGCCTGGGTGGGTGATCAGGGGATGGTGCTACCCCCATCACCGCACCTCTGCCACCACTGGCCTCCCTCTGTGGGAGGCGGCCAGGCAGCTGATCAGGAGACAGTATCGGCCTCCCCCCTCCATCACCATCTCCTACCTCTACCCACTGGCAAGTGCCTTGCCTGGCCTGGTGCCACCAGCTCGCTGGCCATGCTCCCCGCTGACTGGTCATTCCACCGTTCAGTTGATTTGCGTATTACTCTTTTATTATATAGAACTAGAGGCCCGGTGCACAA
>NW_005337151.1:0-1135 GCF_000412655.1 Myotis brandtii | reverse complement strand
ACTTCTTCCTGATTTAGCAGGTTGCATGGAACATTGAAGGCTTTGGCCAATGCTGTCCATTGGAGAGAGAATTCTGCCCTCAAGAAGATCTAAGTTTTGATGGGAAAGCTAACAATCTAACAGATTAAAATATTAAATCATGGTCTGGACAGGAGGGCAGCACAGGCATTAGCTGAGGCTGGAGAGTCAGGGCTGGTAGAGGTGATGAGGGGAGGTGATGCCTACTCTGAGTGGGAGACCTTGGAGCCACCCAGATCTCCAGCCTCGTCTCCTCTGGGACTGTGCCAGCCCCATTGGACACTTAGACCTCAGGGGAGGACCCAGGTGTTTCACCCTCCAGGCAACACCCCTTCCTGTCCCCGCAGGACCTGGGATGCCTTGGTCTCCTCCCTATCCGCAGCCTCCATCCAAGTCTTCACCTGTGGACAGAAATCAAGTCTCCTTATCTGGGACTTTTCTATGAAGCTTCACCTT
Organism: Myotis brandtii; assembly: GCF_000412655.1. Classification (NCBI taxonomy): domain Eukaryota; kingdom Metazoa; phylum Chordata; class Mammalia; order Chiroptera; family Vespertilionidae; genus Myotis; species Myotis brandtii. The sequence continues at coordinate 661 of NW_005337151.1, read as the reverse complement.
TCTTTTCTCATAATTGTGTCTGACTCTAACTTGTACCTACCTCAATTAGAGTTCATGCAATCCCTTTTTTTTTTAAATTTGAAAAACTGGATTTGCCTACCAGAAAATAAAGTCTATAAAGGGGCTGGTTTTGTGTTGCAGACTATCTCTGTTTCCCAGCACCTGGTAATTAACTGTTGACTGGACAGAGGAATGAATGAATGAATGAATGTTGATTCACTGAGCTACCTCGGAGTGTGTAGGACTCTGGGGATTTGGGAGAAGGCAAATGATGTCGGGGAACAACCCAAAGTCAACAGACAGCTTGTGCTATGTGAAGCACAACCTGAGACCAGCCTGTTTTTACCATGGGCTTCCATCTGAAGGCGTGGGGAGCCTGGGGGTCCCCCTTTCTAATGCTGGACCCCATCGCCCTGAGCTAGGGGGCTGGGCAAGGGCAGGAAAGGTTCTCAGGCACTGACAGTCTCAAACACCATGGGAGCTCTTGTGTCAAACTCATCAAAAGCAAGTACTTTCTCTTGTTTTTCTGATTCTTGTTTCCTGCTGCGTTACTGCCTGTGAGAAAGCCACTATCCACCCACCCGTGGGGTGGGGGTGGGGGGCGTGTTTGATATTGATCCTCGATGCTGATGCAGCCAGGGCTGTGCAGAACCAGGGCTTA
>NW_005337150.1:0-527 GCF_000412655.1 Myotis brandtii | reverse complement strand
GTGATTTTAAACAAGTTATTTAATCTCACCTTTTCTTTACCTGTAAATGGTAATAATAATGTCCCAAAGATTTGTGCTAAGGAATGGATGAAATAGTATGCTACTCACCACACTGCCTGACAAAAGTCTTTTTCTGGCACTTGTGTGGCATTTTCATCCTTTGATGTAGTGTTCTTTATGGAAATACAGTGCATTAATAAATCCAACCTTCTTCTGTCACGTATTTGTATTTTAATAGGGGCTTTTTGTAGATTTAACACAAAAAAGTGACTCTAATAATAAGCATTTCAAGTGGAAAGTCAGACTTATAAGAACAATGTTTTAAACCTGGAATGCCCATTGAATAAGTAAGACAAACCAACTCATAGATGTCTTTTCATCTATATGCAATGCATAAACATGTTTATTTAAAAAAAATATCCTCAATTTCAATAATCCTGAGTTATTTATAACAAGGTTTTCTCTGAAGTACCAAATCATTTATTTTAATTTGTATTATCTACACTAATAAAAGAGAAACATGGTAA
>NW_005337149.1:0-464 GCF_000412655.1 Myotis brandtii | reverse complement strand
AGGGCTGTTTTTAATTCTTTCTAAAGATAGTCATTTTTATTTTTTTTAAGATAGTCATTATAATAAAATTTCCAGTTTTTCTATTACCTAAAATAGTTGGAGTTCTTATTTTGTTAAAGTGTCTGTTGACTTTCCTGGTGGCTTGGTTCCTCATGTTTTGTAATTTTGCATTACAAACTCATTTTTGGTTTGTATTTAAGAATCTTGACAGCCCTAACCGGTTTGGCTCAGTGGATAGAGCGTCAGACTTCGGACTGAAGGGTCCCAGGTTCAATTCCAGTCAAGGTCATGTGCCTTGGTTGCAGGCACAACCCCAGTGGGGGTTGTGCAGGAGGCAGCTGATTGATGTTTCTGGTTCTCTATTTTTCTCCCTTACTCTCTGTAAAAAATCAATAAAATATTTTTTTAAAAAAGAATCTTGACAAACATGGGCTGAATGTGTCTTCCTCCAAAAATATTTTGTT
>NW_005337148.1:0-251 GCF_000412655.1 Myotis brandtii | reverse complement strand
AGGCGGGGGGATAGAAGAAAAGGCTTTTGAGAGTCTATCTTGACCCTGCTTCTGCAATAGGCCTTTCTCTATGCTGAGGCACACTCATTACTTAATACACAGAAAAACTGACTTATCTGGCTCCAGTTTACTCTACCATTTTCCCAACCCCAATCAGTCGTGTCTTCAGAGCTCGCAGTCCTGGTGTCATGCACAGAAAAGCTTGATTATAATCCGTTCCTTTAATAATCTCATTCTAACTAGGCTGTGGC
>NW_005337147.1:0-291 GCF_000412655.1 Myotis brandtii | reverse complement strand
TCAGTAGAAGTAATTCTTGAGCTCCTGTTGTAAATCTTTACAGATTGCTAAAGTGATATGTGAAAGCTGTGTGGGAGAGAGGAGACATTGAATAAAATTGCTTCCAAAAGAAAGTCAACCGTCCTAGCCAGTTTGACTCAGTGGATATCAGCCTGCAGACTGAAGGGTCTCAGGTTCGATTCCAGTAAAGGGCACATATGTACCTTAGATGCAGGCTCGATCCCCGATCCCATGTGTGGAAGGCAACTAATCAGTGTCTCTCTCTCACATTGATGTTTCTCTCTCTCTCTG
>NW_005337146.1:0-292 GCF_000412655.1 Myotis brandtii | reverse complement strand
TGGAAATAATTAAGAAGTAAAAATTGCTAATTATAAACATAGTCACAGGGAATATAGTCAATAATATTATACATAATAACTGTACATATGGTGTCAGAGGGTACTACAGAAGGTATGCAATGTGAATGATTATATTATTCACCTGAAACTAGTATAATATTGTATATCAACTATAAGTGGAAAATAAATTCATTTTTAATGGTAACTATGTGAGATGATGGATATGTTAATTATCTTGGTTGTGATAATCATTTCACAATGTATACATGTATCAAAACATCACCTTAGCCCT
>NW_005337145.1:0-995 GCF_000412655.1 Myotis brandtii | reverse complement strand
GAACGTGGACGCTGGGGTGGCTGCACCTGCAGGAAGTTCGGGATTCCAGGGCCGCCCCGCCCACCGGGTCTTCAGGCTCTGTGCGTGGACCCTGCTTGATTGTCGGCCATCCAGCCCTTGGATTTTCTGAAAGGAAATCCCAGAAATGGAAATTCCCTCTCCGTATCCTGCAGAAACATTTTCATATCCGCGTGGCCTGCATTGAGCCAAGAGGCGAGGATCCTTCCCGCCATAGGCAGAGCAGCCCTGGCAGATGCTGAAAACCTTCCCCTGAGGGTGGAAAGGCAGGAACGTAGACACACAGAGATCAGTTCCCAGCGAGGAGAAAAGAAACCAGGTCCAAGTGAAGCCACAAAAAGTACATTTGACAGCATCCTATGAGCATTACTCGACAATAACTGTGTTTTTCTAGTTAGGTATGTGGATCTGAATTTCTCCGTGCCCCTTGGCATGTGTGGGTCTTGAGAGCAGTTCTCAGCGAAGATGACGGATGGATCTTTCAGGAATCCAGGCTTTAAAGCTGATTTTCTATGTTGGCTGTGGAAGCGGCTTCACTTTAGATACTTTATGGGATGGTTGTCAAGGGAATCCTGGGCAAAACTTCTCAGGAGTTGTCTCTAAAAACATTATTCATCATTAAAAAAGTGATTCATAGAAATCACTAGAAAAATTATGGCACGTTATGTTCCGGCATGTTTTTAGGCCATGTGGAATAGATAAAACCATTAAGGTCTGGATGGGCAATACCGCCTTGCAGCCTTCCTCTGACCATGCCAGCAGCACCTGCTGTCGCTTCACGGCCTGGGGGACATGAGCTGAAGGACATTTGATTTTTCACCAGGTATTTTCTGTGTTGATAGTATTCGTTATAATTCCGTCCCTTTAAAGACTCCTGAATAGTATATATTCCAACAGATGGGTTAGGTAGCACAAAAAGGAGTATCTTTAATAACCTTAGGATTTTTTAAAATTTTTTAAAAAAAATATATATATAT
>NW_005337144.1:0-217 GCF_000412655.1 Myotis brandtii | reverse complement strand
ATCCCTCTCACAATCCTGGACCTCTGGCTCCTAATTGGTCACCTGCCTGCCTTCCTGGTCACCCCTACCTGCCCCCCCTGCTGGCCTGATAACCCCTCACTGCCTCTGCGTGCCAGCCTGATTGCCCCTAACTGCCCCCGCTGCCAGCCTGGTCGCCCCCAACTTCCCCCCCTGCTGGCGTAGTTGCCCCATGCAGCCTGCTTGTTCAGTCATTTGG
>NW_005337143.1:0-998 GCF_000412655.1 Myotis brandtii | reverse complement strand
ATATATATATATTTTTAAAAAGAATAAGACCACATAGCATTACCCTTGTGTACCTCATAATCTAGGTAATTTGAGAGGGTTCCACTAGAGGAAATAGTCAATAACCAAGATTGAAATAATTGGAGGGCCAATAGAAAAAATTGCCATTAGTTGGTACATGTCTTCTCAGTGAATTGTCCAGGTAACTGCTATAAAAAGAACCCTTCAGAATGTTGCAAGCAGATAAAAGGCCATTTAGTAGGGAGGCCAGAAAGTACATGACATATTACGGGGCTGAATGATTATAAGGGTAAATAGCAGAGAGAGGATGAAAAATAGAGTTGCAACCAGTCATTGTAAAAGCTGCACAGGCAACAGAGAGCCAGTGAAGGTTCCTGATAGAAAAGAATGCAGAGGCAGAAACGCCACCTGCATGGCTGATGGACTCCTGGGAGGTCAGCTCACACAACATGGAGAGGATCCGCCGGAGAGTGGGGGGAGGTGAGACGAGCGGGTGACTGAGGAGGTTGTCTCCGCAAACATTTCCACAATATGGTAGACGTGTGTAGCAGACATTAATTAGCAGGGGCAGCGGGGTTGGGGGCAGGGAATATATACTTGCCTTGCGGGCAGTCAGAAATGCCGAGGTTTCCAGACTTGGATATGGAGAACCTCAGTTTCCCCAATAGTCAGACAAGACCACCCCCCTCATGAGGTCAGCTTCAGTTGTCTGTTGCTGTGTAAACCTGTGCCAACAATGATTTCTCTTCAGAAGGGAGAACATCGCGTGTAGCAGCAAGTTAAGACTTTAAAGAAGAGTTTGCGGCAGACTCTGTAGGTGGTGACATGAGATCGGTGCCAGGGCAATCCAGGCTAGGAGGGTGGTGGGTGTGGGGTCAGAGTGGAAGGTCAAGTATCACAGAATAAGAGATGATAACACTGATGGAGCTGTTGGTATGTAATAAGATTATGTATTATAAATAGTTAAGATCTCCCAACCACTTACCATATGAAAGGTG
>NW_005337142.1:0-559 GCF_000412655.1 Myotis brandtii | reverse complement strand
AAACCGGACACACAGACCCTGGGCTAAGCCGACGGGGCTGCAGCCAAAGGAGGCGGGTGGCTGGGAGGGTGCGGGGAGAGGGTTGAACCCCTTGCCCGCGTCAGTGGCCATGAGGCGTGGGGAGTGACTGTCATTCCTACATCCCTGTGCAGTTTGCAACGTGCACAAGCGTCTCATTTAATTCTCAGAGCAGCCTCGGTGCTCCTCCTCCTCCTCCTCCTCCTCCTCCTCCCATTGTAACAGTGAGGACGCTGGGTGCAGGGAGCTGACCTGCCCGGGGTCAGACCACTGAGGGGCGGGACTCACAGCCCCTCTCCTTCCCCCCGGGTCTCCCTGGGGCCCCAGGAGCTGCTGGAGGCGGCAGCCTGAAGGAAGCTGGTCTGGAGGGGCCTGGCTGCCAGAGGGGTCAAGCCCAGCTTGCGTGGCTTGGACGCACTTGAAACGTGGCAAGTGGGACTGAAGAGCTGGCACGGCGGGCAGCGCGTGGCTTCATAGCGTGGCTGGCACGGCAGGCAGCGCACCTGGAGCTGTGCCCTCTCCCCTGCGGGTGGGTCCCTCC
>NW_005337141.1:0-211 GCF_000412655.1 Myotis brandtii | reverse complement strand
AATCAGGCCGGCAGGGGAGGGGTTAGAGGGTGATCAGAATGGTAGGCTGAAGCAGTTAGTGGCAATTAGGCAGGCAGGCAGGCAAGCGGTTGGGAGCCAGCCGTCCTGGATTGTGAGATGGATGTCTGACTGCCCGTGTAGGCCCGATCCCACCGGCAGTCAGACATCCCTCAAAGGGGTCCCAAATTGGAGAGGGCGCAGACTGGGCTGA
>NW_005337140.1:0-449 GCF_000412655.1 Myotis brandtii | reverse complement strand
CGATGGGGGCCCGCACCCCACTGGCGGTGTCTGGCGCTGCCCACCCCACCTCCCCAGGTCTCCAGTGACCAAGGCTCTAGCCCCTCCTTGAGCAGCGGCCAGTGCGGGCAGGATGCTTGGCTTCCTCTGTCACTGGGACAACCCAAGCCTCCAGCTCTGTGGCCCCTGCCATCTTTGTTGGGTTAATTTGCCTACTCGCCCTGATTGGCTGGTGGGCATAACGGAGGTACTGTCATTTGCATGTTTCCCTTTTATTAGTGTAGAAGAGACCCAGCTCACAAAATTCATGTGCCGGTAAGGTCCCTTGGCCTGGCCTGTGATCAGGGCCATCTTCCCCAGCTGCCCGCAGCCGGCCATGCCCCCCCACCCACCTCCTGGTTCCCCATTCGCCATTAGGTAATCAGTGCCTGATGGATGGGGGGAGGGACCAAGAGGTGGTCAGTGCACCT
>NW_005337139.1:0-210 GCF_000412655.1 Myotis brandtii | reverse complement strand
GTGATGGCCTTCATTTTGAAGTCTATTTTGTCAGATTGCTACCCTAGTTTTTTTTCCATTCCATTTGCATGGAAAATTGTTTTCCATTCCTTCACTCTCATCCTGTGTGAGTCTTTTGTTCTGAGGTGGATCTCTTGTAGACAGCATTTAGTTGGATCATGTTTTTGTATCCGTTCAGCTACCCTCTGTCTTTTGATTGGAGCATTTAAT
>NW_005337138.1:0-265 GCF_000412655.1 Myotis brandtii | reverse complement strand
GCTTATCATGTGCCAGACACAGTTCTAAGTGTTGTGTTTTTTAATGGGTATATATACACTCTCTATGAAACCCTAAATTCCTAGGAGTTATTATGTTCCTCACTTGGGAGAAAAGGACACTAAGAATCGAAGAAGTAAATTCACTTGCTCAGGATTATAACTTTGAGACACTAGTTTGAAGCTTAATCAGTCTGACTCCCAAACCCAAGTTCTTTTTTTTTTTAACTATAGTCTTTTTAAAAATATATATATATTTTTTTAATTG
>NW_005337137.1:0-270 GCF_000412655.1 Myotis brandtii | reverse complement strand
GTCTCTTTGAATTCTTGAAGGTTAGAAACTTGGCTTTATTTTTGTTTTATTCATTGTTGTATCCACTCTGTTTAGTCAAGTGCCTGGCACATGGGATTCTCAGTGAATGTTTGTTAACCTGAACCAAAATCCATCTCCTTGTCCTCAAATCCTTCAGCTTTCTAAGATTCCAGGAGCCTCCCCAACCCCCTAGCTGACATAGATGTCATCCCACCATTTCCACCCCCAGTCCCTACTTACCCGGCAGGCTTATTCTCATGAGCAGTGTCT
>NW_005337136.1:0-231 GCF_000412655.1 Myotis brandtii | reverse complement strand
GTCCTGGCCAGGGCAGTGCCTCTGCCCGTAGCTTCAGCCCTTGCAGCCCAGTTTCTCAGGTGCCACCTTGGGCAGGTGGGGGCACAGGAGGGAGGTTTGGTGGCATTACCAGGGCAGTCACATTGCTTAGGCTGAATGGCTCTTCCTCCCCGCATGGGCTCTGTGGTCGTGGGTGAGGCCTCCGAGGGGTTCTATTTCTTTCTTTCTTTTTTTAAATATATTTTTTATTGA
>NW_005337135.1:0-215 GCF_000412655.1 Myotis brandtii | reverse complement strand
CTATGAGCAGGGTTCAGTGAAAACAAAGAAACAAACAGATGCCAGCACTGCATGATCTGGTCAGCTCCTCAGTCTGCCCCCTTTAGGCTCAGTCCTTCGTAATCACAGAATCCAAATCTCAAGTCCCCTGGATCCAGGAATCCCGCGGTACTCCTTTCCCCAGTCAGGGTCTGTGTCTGTCTGTGTCTGTCCCAAGAGACGCGGCTGTCTGCCAC
>NW_005337134.1:0-241 GCF_000412655.1 Myotis brandtii | reverse complement strand
CTGTTCAACCAATCAAAGTGTAATATGCTAATGGTATACTAAGGTCGCTCAATCGCTAGCTATGACAAGGAATGACCACTGGGGGCAGACAGTCGACTGGTCGATCTGTCGCTATGATGTGCACGGACCACCAGGGGGCAGGTGCTCTGACTGGTAGGTTAACCTGCTGCTGGGGTCCGGCTAATCAGGACTGAGGGAGATGGGCTGGACCAGGGGTGGGCAAACTTTTTGACTCAAGGGC
>NW_005337133.1:0-234 GCF_000412655.1 Myotis brandtii | reverse complement strand
ATCATTAAATAATTTAGAAAACAAAATTGCTAAACTCCTTTAAAAATTATTGTAGAAAAATTTCAATATAAAATGTCAAATGCAATTTTATTATGATCATACTAGAGGCCCAGTGCATGAATTTTTGCATGGGTGGGGTCCCTCTGTACGAAGACAAAGATTCATCGGGAGAAAGTTATATGATGAAAATAGAGATTGGAGTCATGCATTTCAAGCCAAGAAATATCAAAGATT
>NW_005337132.1:0-379 GCF_000412655.1 Myotis brandtii | reverse complement strand
TCCTCACCCAAGGATATTTTTCCACTGATTTTTTAGAAGGAGTGGGAAAGGGAAAGACAGAGAGAAATATCAATGTGAGAGAAACACATCCATTGGTTGCCTTCTGCTCGAGCCCCGACCAGGGCCTGGCCAGGGAGGAGCCTGCAACGGAGATACGTGTCCTTGACCTGAATCGAACCCGGGACCCTTCGGTCAACAGGCCAATGCTCTATCCACTGAACCAAATCCACTACAGGCCATTCCTATCCTGTTCATATTTGTATCCTCAACACTGTGCCAGCCTAGTGCTTCATTCCATCAGTGTTCTCTATCTACCACGTGTCAGGCCCTGTGCAAATAAGGAGGAGACTCTCAGTGAACTCTTCTTGGATGGATGGAT
>NW_005337131.1:0-533 GCF_000412655.1 Myotis brandtii | reverse complement strand
GGCAGAAATCAATGAGTTAGAAAACAGACAAACACTGGAGAAAATTAATGAAATCAGAGGAATGATCCTCAAAGTAGGCCCTTCAGGATATGACTTTAGAATAGGATCCCTCGCTGTTCAGGCCCCAGGGTGGCAAGTGTGTGGCGGTAACCCCTGGGAGCTCTCACACTACAATGACCAGGACTCTTACCTGGGCTGAATGGAGATAGGGACCAAGTGGGAAGGGAAGTACAATATATAGATTATTTAGTTAATATGGCAGTTGTGCCTTTTTCACTCATTTGTATTTGCTTATTTTTCTATGACTAACATTAATTTTCTAGACACTGGGGGTGAGGGGACAAGGGCAAGTGCTGGGGGATAGGAGATGCTGAGGGGAGGTTAGTGGGCGGCGGGGGGGAGAGACATATGTGCTACTATTTGTAATACCTTAAACAATATATTAAATTTTAAAAAACACACATTTTAAAGAAAAAAAATTCAAGTCAAAGATTTATAAGGATCAAGGATAGACACCATGAAAAAACTCTAAG
>NW_005337130.1:0-246 GCF_000412655.1 Myotis brandtii | reverse complement strand
ATGGGTGATATCTGTGTGTGATAAGACCTAAAACTTATTGACTTATTGAGTATCTACGGTGGGTTATTTTTGTACTTTATACTTCATTTCCTCTCTCACATCAACCCCAAGATGTGGTGTGGTGGATTATATAAATGTCAACAAATTCTTCCCCTCCTGCACCATGCCTTCCCAAAGGAACACAGCAGGTCCTCCATGTAATGTAAGAGCTAGAAAATATGTGTGTGTGTGTGTGTGTGTGTGTGT
>NW_005337129.1:0-350 GCF_000412655.1 Myotis brandtii | reverse complement strand
TGTATTATGCTAAATGAAATAACTCAGAGGCAAATACCATATGGTCTCGCTTATATGTTGAATCTAAGAAAACAAATGGACAAACAGACTTATAGATACGAAGAACAAACTGATGGTTGCCAAAGGAGGGAGTGGGGAAGGGGTGAAAAAGGGGAAGGGGTGAAAAAGGTGAAGGGGATTAAGAGGTACAAATTTCCAGTTATAAAGTAATGTCACAGGATATAATGTACAGCGCAGGGAATGTAATCAATAATGTCATAACTTTGGCCCTGGCTGTTGTACTCAATGGTTAGAGCCTCAGCCAGCACACTGTAGGGTCTTGGGTTCAATTCCCAGTCAAGGGCACATAC
>NW_005337128.1:0-515 GCF_000412655.1 Myotis brandtii | reverse complement strand
TTGTTGAAGTTCTCACTGAGACTATCTATTCCTCCCCGAAGCTCATTGAGCATCCTTATGACCTGTGTTTTTAACTCTGCATCTGGTAGAGCGCTAGTTTTGGTTCTGGAGTTTTGTTCTTTCATTTGGGACGTGTTGCTTTGTCTCCTCATTTTGGCTGTCTCCGGTGTTTGTTTCTATGTATCAGGTGGATCTGCTATGTCTCCCGGTCTTGGCAGAGTGGTCTTACGTAGCAGGTGTCCTGTGAGGCCCAGTGGCACAGTCCCCCGGGGTTCACCTGAGCTGGACGCTCTCAGGGCATCCCTTCCGTGGGTTGTGTGCCCTTCTGTTGTAGTTGAGTCTTGGCTGCTGCTGGCATGTCAGTGCTGGGACTGACCCTCATGCTGACCGGCTGTGAAGACTGGCCATGATAGTGGACAAGCGGTTGTGTGAGGCTGACCCCGGAGTGAGATTGGCTGCAGTGGGGCTCAGACCCCTGCCAAGTCCACCTTTTGGGTGTGATGTCTGTAGTGCCA
>NW_005337127.1:0-772 GCF_000412655.1 Myotis brandtii | reverse complement strand
CCCCCCCCACACACACACACAGTCAACGCCCCAGACACACACACACAGTCAACCCCCTACACACACACAGTCAAGGTCACCATGGCCCGTTCCCTGTCCTCTTAGTCATTGTAAACAAAAACAGGTCTGAACACATCCAGACCTTTTAAACATTCAATTAATCAATTGGATTAGTTCATTAAAGTGGGTTAATTAATTAACAGGTAATTAAATGGATAGCTATTGAATCAGGTTAAAGGCTGCCTAAAAGGCAGACCCGAAGAGTAAACCTGAGTAAATAGAAATTTATTCTGGTTTTGGTTAGTATTACAAATTGATGTTCCATCCATTTGTCCATCCAACAGGAGTTTGTTCAACCACCATCTCATTCAAAAGCAGTTGTTGCGTGCATTCTAAGTGCCAGTGATGGGGTATTTGAAGTCATATTGAACAGTCTAGTTAGGCAGGCAGAAGAGTATTAAGTAATGATTACATTAGGGTAGGATAGATACACATAGATCAAACAGTATGTACTAATGACAATGGTTTGTGCAAGGCTCTTGATTGAACACTATAAAAGACACAATAATAAGTAATAATAGTCCCTGCCCATTAGGGGCTCTGAATAGCAGAAACAATAAGACACAAAGAATTTTAATGCAAAGTAGAATGTAGTGTCATTTACTCTGAATTTCTCTGTCATTTATAGCTTCTTAAAAATGAGGGACAGGCCCTCGCTGGTTTGGCACAGTGGATAGCATCGGCCTGCAGACTGAAGTGTCCCGGGTTTGAT
>NW_005337126.1:0-273 GCF_000412655.1 Myotis brandtii | reverse complement strand
CTGGCTCCCATAACTCCTCCCATCTGATGAGTGACACGTGAGGCGTCCGCCTGCTCAGCTCGGCCACACAAAGGGCAGGAATAGGCTTCCCGGCTCCTGGAAGGGCTTCTGGAATTCAGTTACGTCAGTCGTCCCGGCTGCGGGCGGGCGAGAGGGGAGGTCAGGGGGCTGGCGGGTCAGGAGCTGGGCTGCGGGGCTATTGTCACAGGACCCCACACGAGCCTGGGCTCCACCCGCAGGGGCAGCTCTTAGACATCAAATTCCTCAAGGGAG
>NW_005337125.1:0-308 GCF_000412655.1 Myotis brandtii | reverse complement strand
GCAGCCAATCAATGATTCTCATCATTGATGTTGCCATAGCTTCCACTGGCCTCCTTCTGGAGTCAAGGAAAGTGTATAAAAAAGGGGGAAGGAAAGAAAGGAGGCTTCCCCAACTGTGCCGTGTCCCTCTGTGACACTCTGGCAGGTTCTCCTGGTGGTTGAATAGCATAAAATCCACAACATAAATGAACCACTTTGAAGTCGTTGACATGAGATCCTCTAAGCCTGTGGAGGATATCTTTTTTTTTTGGGGGGGGGGGAGAAAATTCAGAGCATTTTATTCATTAATCCTTTTCATTCCATAATGC
>NW_005337124.1:0-1016 GCF_000412655.1 Myotis brandtii | reverse complement strand
GTGACTTTGGTCAACATGATCATATAGGTTTCAGGTGCGGGTCTCTTTGTTACAAGATCTGCATATTGCACCGTGTGTTGACCACCCAGTTCTAAAGTTTTTTTTTTTCCTGGGGTGCCTATTTTTTTCAGTAATATAATCCCCAGATTTTTAAATAATTTTACATGCTCTCATGTGTCTTATGTACTCTCATATTATTGTTGCTGTGTAGAAATATACTGACTTAAGTTTTTACTTCATTTCTGCAGACTTGCTAAAATGTAATTAGTTATAATAGCACATTGATTTTTATTATTTTATTGGATTTTTATAAGCAAAATATTCTATCATACTCAAATAAACAAAACTTCTATTATTTATAAATAACATTGGCTAGGGCCTGAATTACAATGCAACAGAAGAAATAATATTGGTCATTCTTTTCTTATCCCTGATGTTAAAGGAAATGTTTATAAAGTATACTTTTTAACTGTACTGCTTGTTATATCTTTTGGTAAAAGAAGTTAGCTATTATATACTTAATTATCTATTTTTCCACTAAGCATTTTTTGAAATCACTAACAGATGATAAACCTATATTTGCTGTATTTTTCTAAAGTAACTCACAGAACATGGGTTTTCTCCCTTAATCTGTTAAGGTGACCAAATATATTACCATATTGTGAGTTTCTCTGTTACTACAACATTTTTACATTCTTATGATTAAGCCTCTTTAATAATAAGGTATATATTCAATGCACTATTAGAATTTCTCACTTAATAATTTGCTTTGAATTTTAACATCTGCGTTCCTCAGTGAATTGGGCCTGTAATTTTGTTGTTGTTTTGTCCTGATCTAGTTTTAGAAACATGATTATAAGGGCCTTATTAAATTAATTGATAAATGAGGTGATTTTTTAAAAGATTTTTGTACAACTTAAAAATCAAATTAATTGTTCTTGAAGGTTTGTTAAATATAACACTTTCTAAATTTTTTTAAACTGGTTTGAGAGAGAGAGAGAGAGAGAGAGAGAGAG
>NW_005337123.1:0-237 GCF_000412655.1 Myotis brandtii | reverse complement strand
TTTATGGGACTTCAAATACTTTAAAAAATACATATACTTTTTTTTCAGTTTACGAACAGATTCTTCAATTTATGATTTTTCCATAAAAATCTAACTTTTGCCTGGCCAGTGTGGCTCAGTGGTTGAGCATCAATCCATGAACCACAAGGTCACGATTCAATTCCGGTCAGGGCACATGCCCCGGTTGCAGACTCATCCCATGTGGGGGGCATGCAGAAGGCAGCCAATCAATGATTC
>NW_005337122.1:0-1101 GCF_000412655.1 Myotis brandtii | reverse complement strand
AGAATAGCAATAAGTTGACGGATGTTGCAGTGAAAGACAAAAAGATAGAGCTGCCCACTTCTCCATAATACAGTGTTGTACACAAAACAAAACAAGCACAGATGATGCTAGGTCACAGTGGTGTGATGTATAGGGCACAATTTAAAAAATGAAATGGCATATCTTAGAGTTGTCTGTTTACCCTTCCCATAAGACACAGGGCCAAAAAGGAAACAACTTTCTCAACTGGGAGGACTATCATACCAAAGGATCCTGTAGAAAATTTTCAGGGAATTTTTATTCCAAAATAGTGATGCATCTTCCCTGGATCTTTCCTGTGTGGTTAAAATGATAAGGATTTGAAGGCCAGGAACTCAGAAGTCTCTTGAGCACTGGAAGATAGGAAATTTCTCCATTAATGAATTAACTAATGAATCCATCCACCCCAACTATCATCCAAAAGTCATTCTTGACTTCTGTTCTGGTCCAGGCACTGCCCAAGTCCTTTAGGAAATGCAGAGAATCAAGACATTGCCCTTGTCCTTGAGAAGTGCCCAAGGGCTGTTCTTGACAGAGGTGATAACTCCTAGAATCATTTGAAGGTTCTCTTGCCCACATGTGTGGTGTCTGAGCTGGAAAGACTCAAACATCTGGGCTGAAACAGCTGGGCTTATGTCATTTTCTCGGGTGCTTCATGAAGTCTTCTCAGAGTCAAGTTTACAATGATTAGTGTGCCCCTTGGTGAAGCTCAGAGGATGACTTGCCTTGAAGCTAATGACATAGAATCATCAGGGCCCCTCATTTACATGGGCCCTTTCCAAGGCTTATTGTGTAAGTACCAGGCCCTCTACAGGCTTCTTTCCTGCAATTTCTTACAAAGGCAGCTGGATTATTGCTCGTGCTGCTCTCCAATGTGCTAGATGGGCCAAGAAATTGCCTGCAAAGGTCACAACTCCAATGCCTTCAGGCTAGGCAGGTAACACCCAGGTGTGAGGTGAGGAATGGGATCTTCCTTTAATCAAACATGGCATTCACTTTTTCTTTCTAACACCTGGGTACCAGACAACAATGGCTGTGGATCAGATTCAGCCTCCTGCAGGAGGGGGTGAGCTTGTGAACTTG
>NW_005337121.1:0-219 GCF_000412655.1 Myotis brandtii | reverse complement strand
GCTCCCCTGTGTTTGTTTCTATGTATTGGGTAGAGCTTCTTTGTCTCTTTGAGTTGGTAGAGTGGCCTTGTGTAGTAGGTGTTCTATAGGGCCCAGTGGCTCAGCCTCCACAGTCACCTGAGCTGGAGCTCTAGGTGCACCCCTTGTGGGCTGTAAGCAGTCTTATTGTAGCTGAGACTTGGTTTCTGTTGGTGTCACTGGGAGGAATTGACCTCCAGG
>NW_005337120.1:0-372 GCF_000412655.1 Myotis brandtii | reverse complement strand
CCATCAGTAGGACATCCCCTGAGGGCTCCTGGATTGGGGAGGGAGCAGGTCGGGCTGAGGGACCCCCTCCCCCCATGCACGAATTTCGTGCTCCGGGCCTCTAGTCTATATACATAAAAAAGGCTAATAAGCAAAGTGTTCCCTCGCGAGTTTGATCAGAAGAACAGGAGTACAGTTGCTCACTATGACATGCGCTGACCACCAGGGGGCGGCATGGACCATGGTGGGTGATCAATGGTGGTGGCGGGGTGCTGAGGGAGTGAGGGAAGGAGGAAGTGGAGGTGAGGGGGGGGGAATCGTGCTGTGGCGGTGCATGGGTAGCGAGGGAAGAAGTGGCTGGCCAGGCCTAAGGACCCTACCCATGCATGAATT
>NW_005337119.1:0-797 GCF_000412655.1 Myotis brandtii | reverse complement strand
AAAGGGTCACGGCATCAGGAAGGTTGAGAACCACTGATTTAGATGTTGCACGTGAATGTCTGGTCACTGCAGAGAAGCCTAGAAAAGGCATTTAGAACTTGGAATACGGAGGCTGCCCTTTGCGCCAGCCCCGTGACACAGCTCTGTGCCAACGACCAAGGCAGGTGGAGGTACGATTCGGTTGGTTCTCCCCATAAGGACCTGCTGAAGACAGACAGCAGGATGGACTGTTTCCCTGGGCAGTAAACGCATTCCGGCGTTTGTGATTCATTATCTCTATGGCAACGGTATCAGTGTTCACAGCAACGGTTAGATATTTGGGGACGTTGTTGTCCTCGTGAAATAAACAATTTCAACTCAAGTGGATCCCTGTTGACATATCAGTTCATATAGTTCACCACTGTCCTCGTTGGCACCAGCCAGGTTGCATCGAAAAGCCCAGCTTCGAAAGGTCTGCCTTCCTTCCAGAAGGTCTTTCCACAAGAAGCTGCATGAAAAACGTGTAATTGTTTTCTTTTCCTGTTGTACTTCGCACATCTTGCCATGTCATCGTTTAAGGAAGCGTAATCATATGGTAGTCCTTCCTCTTTTCTGTCCAAAGAAATTGTAAACATGTCAGTAAAAAGGGAACCACAGTTTTATCTGAAACACTCACGTATTTAGAGAGTGAACAACATTGACACCCTGAAATTTCTCAATGATCCGGACACATTTTGCTACATCCATGTGGGGTGCTATGATTGCCGATTTGTAAAAGATGATCTGTCTGTCTGTCTGTCTGTCTATCTATTATCTAT
>NW_005337118.1:0-243 GCF_000412655.1 Myotis brandtii | reverse complement strand
GTTCGCGTGTCACCTCTGACACGCATGTCGTAGGTTCCCTATCACTGGCCTAAGGCATTTTACAGAATTGAGTAAAGAATTGAGTAAAGAACCATTTTCTTTGTAAAAGAGAGAGAGAGAGAGAGAGAGAGAGAGAGAGAGGGAGATGTGGGACGCTCCGTGGAGTTTACCATCGTGCCCAAAGCTCCTGAAAGGGGTTCCAGGCAGATGTTTGGGGTTTGATGCTCAAAAGCTACTTCGCAG
>NW_005337117.1:0-637 GCF_000412655.1 Myotis brandtii | reverse complement strand
TGACTTTATGGCCCTATAAGACTGATGAAAATGTGGGCTACTGGCAACCATGTCACCATGAGAGAAGCCAGTCTGGATACAGAGAGCAGAATTCTGACTGTCATGGTGCCTGGGATGGCCCGACATCCAGACTTCTCATTCATGTGAGATAATACACTTAGTAATTATTTAAACCATTTTAGTTAGGTTTCTGTTAGATGTCAGATGTTTCAGAGAGGTGAAAACACCATTGGTGCTTATCAGTGGATTTTACTTTATTGAAGGGATGGAGGATACATAAGGTTAAGAGAGAAAGTTCAGAGAAGAGAAGAAATTAAAGACATAAGACAGAGAAAGGAGAGAGTTGATGGATTAAATTCCCAGGAGAAATAGGAATGATTGTGGTTAAGAATGATTGTGGAAGAACTGGCTTGGAAAGAAATAAGCCAACTTCTTTCTCATGCACAGAAGGCAAAAAGATAATGAGAATACAAGTAAATTTGGAGGTAAAGGCAAATTGATAAAGCAATCTATAAGGACCCTTAGAACTCTCCTGCCAGCAACTGCTTCCCCACTAGTCAAGGGGATGAGTGACATCAATTGGTAAAATCAAGCATCCCAGGTGGTGTGTGCAGAGAAGGATCGCCCTGCCCTCGTG
>NW_005337116.1:0-297 GCF_000412655.1 Myotis brandtii | reverse complement strand
AATGATTAGACATTTATATAATTTATGAAGTGATTCATCTGATTAGTTTAGTACCAACCTGGTATCAGACATAATTATTACAATATTATTGACTGTAATCCATATGCTGTTCTTTACATTCCCATATTTTGTAACTACCAATTTGTACTTCTTAATTCCATCACCTTTTTCACCCAGCCCCCAAAGCCCCCTCTCATGTTGCAACCATCAGTTTGTTCTCCATATCTATGAGTCTATTTTTGCTTTGTCTGTTTCTTAACTTTGTTCTTTAGATTCCACATGTAAGTGAAACCATAT
>NW_005337115.1:0-233 GCF_000412655.1 Myotis brandtii | reverse complement strand
CCCCCCCAACTGCTGTCCCTTACAGGCCTGGTCCCCCAAAACTGCCCTCCCCTGCTGACTCGGTCACCCCTAACTTCCCTCCCTTGCCAGCCTGGTTGCCCCTAACTGCCCTCCCCTGCTGGCCTGATTGCCCCTAACTTACCTCCCTTGCCAGCTTGGTCACCCTTAACTGCTCTCCCCTTCTGGCCTGGTCACTCCTAACTGTCCTCCCCTACAGGCCTGGTCCCCCCCAA
>NW_005337114.1:0-203 GCF_000412655.1 Myotis brandtii | reverse complement strand
AAAAAGAACACGAAAATGATTATTTTGAAGGATCAATTAAGAAAAGCAGGCTAGCCAGTGTTGCTCAGTGGTTGAGCGTCCACCTATGAACCAGGATGTCACGGTTTGATTCCCGCTCAGGGTACATGTTCGGTGTTACATGCTTGATCCTCAGTAGGGGGGTGGGGTGCAGGAGGTAGCCTATCAATGATTCTCTCTCATCA
>NW_005337113.1:0-268 GCF_000412655.1 Myotis brandtii | reverse complement strand
GTACCTTTAGGAAAGAATATTCCAATAAAACAACAAACACAAATTCACAGTTTTACCCAAGGCCAGACTTCCTCCATAGGACCTCTTGGTGACAGAGTATCTTAGATCTCTTTGTATCCACTGAAGTGCTTAGTTGCACACTAAACAGTGCTCAGTAACTACTTTCTGAATTATTCACCCAAAAAATGTAGTTCCAATTAATTTATTCCAAAGAAAAAAGGTAAAAAAAAAAACACCCAGCCATTTGATTAATTGAAAGGAATCGCCT
>NW_005337112.1:0-212 GCF_000412655.1 Myotis brandtii | reverse complement strand
CTGGAGGGTATTATGCAAAGTAAGCCAGTCAGAGAAAGACAAGTATCATTTAATCTCACTCATATGTGGGATCTAATGAACAAAATAGATCCAGACACATAGAAGCATGGAACAGACTGCAGAATCTCAGAGTGAAGGTGTGGGTGGGTAGGTGAGTAGGAAGAGATCAACCAAAGAGATCAACTTGTATGCATATATGCATAACCCATGGA
>NW_005337111.1:0-260 GCF_000412655.1 Myotis brandtii | reverse complement strand
AATGGGTTGGTCCCCAGTTGCAGATAAAAATCACAGGTAAGACCGTGCCTTCCCTTAAGGATTAATAGAGCACATAGCTCTGATTTGCCAGGGAAAGCTCAGAAAGTGAGGGGGAGAAAGGAAAAGAAGCCACTTGTGATTGTCTTTCAGGGATTTTAATGACACAATAGCTTTGGATCACCCACTGCAGGTGCTGGTAGAAGGCAGCCTCCTGGAGGCCCTTGAAATTTCACCTGGCATGAGGGGGTGGGGGGGAAGTT
>NW_005337110.1:0-215 GCF_000412655.1 Myotis brandtii | reverse complement strand
CCATTGCAATTAGACAAGAAGAAGCAATAAAAGGCATGCAAATTGGAAAAGAAAAGAAGTAAAACTGTCCTTATTTGCAGATGACATGATATTATACATAAAAAACTCTAAAGACTCCATCACAAAAACTATTAGACTTAATAAATAAATTCGGCAATGTTGCAGGATATAAAATTAGCACCAAGAAATCTATGGCATTTCTATACACCAATAGT
>NW_005337109.1:0-258 GCF_000412655.1 Myotis brandtii | reverse complement strand
AAATTAACCCAACAAAGATGGTGGTTAGTTTGCATACACAGGTGCAGAGCGAAGACTAAAGACAACATAGAAGGAAGCCAAGCGCTGCAGAAGGGAGTGAAGCTGCGGAGAAGCAAGCAGGGAGGTGGAGGCGGGAGCAAAGCCCACCTCGGTGGGTTTCGCTCCCTTCTCTGCTTCGCTCCAGCCACAGGAAGCCCTATTCTTGCAGTAATCTTCCTGCGACGGGCCTCTAGTAATAATAATAATAATAATAATAAT
>NW_005337108.1:0-422 GCF_000412655.1 Myotis brandtii | reverse complement strand
TTCATTTCCTTGGAAGGAATATATGTTTTTAATTTCCCCCCCAAATTTTTTATTTCCAACAAAATTATTTCAGCAGTCTCAAAATGCAGCAGTATAGTTAGCAATACCAGCAACACTCATAATGCAGGGATTAAATCATATGGAGCACTAAATATAGATGCCTACACACATGCACAGATATACAAATACCATGCGAGCACCAGCGCATGATATTTTGGTTTGAAGGCTACATAGAAAATTACTGTATTTACTTTGTAAAAAAAAAACAAAAAAACAACTGAGTAGCAGCTTATAATAAAAGATGCACATTGATTATTAAATAGCTTCCTCCCTTTTAATCATAACAGTCTCTAGAAAATGGGGCAAATAAAGAAATGTAATAGTAAAAAAATAATTAAGCAAACTTTTTTGTTTCCAGACAA
>NW_005337107.1:0-235 GCF_000412655.1 Myotis brandtii | reverse complement strand
CCAAAGGTGGGTGCCCCGGGCACAGGCCACAGCCAGGAGGGCCTCCGCGTCCTCTGGGGAAAGGCTGCACGTCCCTCCCAGGCGCTCCCTCTCGTCTAAGGCATAGTCTCCCCTGGAACTCAGTGCCCCCTCCATTGTCTCAATGCCATTCACTGGTGTGGTGTTCTTTACTAACAGGCTAGGGCACTGTACAATGCTGTGTGAAGGCTGTGCCTTCCCGGGTACGATGCTTAGT
>NW_005337106.1:0-947 GCF_000412655.1 Myotis brandtii | reverse complement strand
ATGAAGGGCCAACGCCAGCAAAGGGGGCTCTTCCAACTTGCCCGGCTGGGCCTCCAGCCCTCGGGGCGGGCACCGTGGCCCCACGGAGAAGTGGCCTCTCCTCTGAGAGAGCACCTATTTCCGTGTCCCCTGGCGCTCACCCGCTGTGTGGCCCCAAGCAAATCACATGGTCTCTCTGGTTCCACCTGTCCCAACCCTCCACCCCCAGCAGGCCACATCCCTGCTCCTGAGTTCCAGCCCTGAGCTCTGGGGTCACTCCCAAGTTCCACTTCGAATCCGGGCACTGTGCGTGTGTGTCGCTCACCAGACTGAAGGGTGGGAGCTTTGCATTCACTGTAATGATCCCAGTGTGCTGAGTGGTACATATACCTCAGGGGTGTCCCAGAGATCCCTGAATGCGAGCTTCAGGGAGAGAGAGCGAACACGCACCCCGGCAAGAAAGCGAATGGGATTTTCCTCCCTCTGGACATATTCTGGAAACTGCCCCTTGAACTCTCCCTCTCCTGGCGCATTTGGCCGGCCCTAGAGAATCTCTACGGAGTGTTGTTCAATATTTTATATATAAAAAAGCACAATTGTATCTTTAAATAAAACCAAGGCAGAAGCCCAGTATACAAATGGATCAAGCATGTCAAACTCGCAGATGGCGGGCCGAATGCTTCGTCCACCGGCCACCAGTTTGACATGCTTGAATGGATGAAAGTGCCTTGGTTGAAGCAGGACTGGGGCGATGCGCTGGGCTGGCCTGCCTCTCGGGCACAGCCTGGAAACTGCAGAGTGACAGATGCAGCTGGGAAGGCCAACCCCCAGCTCTGGGAGCCCAGCCTTCTTTGTCCCTGTCTGCTCCCCTCCCCCAGCCCCAGGGCATGGAGGCCTCTGGGCTGGCTTCCCAGTTGGAGGCTCCCATCCTCAACCCAAGGCCCAGCTTCAGCCAGGGTTCCCTGCCC
>NW_005337105.1:0-267 GCF_000412655.1 Myotis brandtii | reverse complement strand
AAAGGGAGTGGAACCAGCCAGACAGGGAGGGGCACTGGAGGGAGGGGCTGGCAAAGGCTCATGCGGCTGGGGTGTGGGACCGTGTGCCTGTGTGTGCGCACGTGTGTGTGTGTGTGAGTGTGTGAGTCTGTGTGTGTGTGTGCCTGTGTGTGTGCCTGTGTGTGCCTGTGTGTGTGTGTGCCCGTGTGTGTGTGCCTGTGTGTGTGCTTGTGTGTGCGCACGTGTGTGTGCTGTGTGTGTGTGCCTGTGTGTGTGTGTGTGTGTGTG
>NW_005337104.1:0-204 GCF_000412655.1 Myotis brandtii | reverse complement strand
GTCTTGAGTGTTATTGTCCCATTCATGGATGAAGTCTTCTCTCATGTTCTCTGGTTATGTGGCTCACTCTCTACCATGTTGACTGAACAGCACAAAATACAACTCAACAATACACAACATAAAGGGAACAAAACACGAATGTACTCACGACATTACTAACCCCAATGAAAGTGACCACCAGAGAAAAGAGAATTAGGAGAGGAA
>NW_005337103.1:0-538 GCF_000412655.1 Myotis brandtii | reverse complement strand
GTGTATCCAATGTTATTCTGCATTGGTTTGTCTGAGCCCCCCTCACTCCACCCATCTCCCTTCTTCCCTCTTCCCTTGCAATATTTGTCAACCCTCTTACTCTATGCCAGACACGCACAATACAATTGGATCATTCTCTTCATTCATAACATCTAAGGGGCTTCCTGGGGAACACAGTCCCTTTGTTGCTCAT
Source organism: Myotis brandtii (assembly GCF_000412655.1). Lineage (NCBI taxonomy): Eukaryota > Metazoa > Chordata > Mammalia > Chiroptera > Vespertilionidae > Myotis > Myotis brandtii. The sequence continues at coordinate 345 of NW_005337103.1, read as the reverse complement.
CTCTGTCCCCTGCTCTTGGCAGAGGCCTGACACCACCATCTTACCTTGGACAACTAGCTGGGCACTGGCCTGGGCCTGTCCCCATGGTCCATAAGCCTGGCAAATATATGTCCCTTGGCAGCTCTGGTCCAAGTTCTGGATTCTGCAAAGGAAAAAATAGTAAGTCATGAGTGAATAAAAGTAATTGGTGAGAATGCTTTGCAATTGCATGGGAGTTCAAAGCCACCCGAGATCAGCACACGGTGTCACTTCTAGTTCCCCAGAAACCATGCGAGGTGCGCAGGGTGGCAGGCAGGGTGGCTTCACCACATTCATTTTGGACTCACACCTTATGGTTTAGAGCTC
>NW_005337102.1:0-244 GCF_000412655.1 Myotis brandtii | reverse complement strand
AAAAAAAAAAAAAAGAAAGAAAAAAGAAAGAAAGAAAAAAAAACTGGTAATATGCTATCTAATCCTACAACTTAAAGAACTAGAAAGAGAGCAAGAAGAAAAGCCTACACTAAGTAAAAGGAAGGAAATAATAAAGATCAGAGTGGAAATATAAGACACAGAGATGTAAAAAAAAAGATATAAAAGATCAATAAACCAAGAGCTGGATCTTTGAAAGGCTAAACAAGATTGATGAACCTCTAGC
>NW_005337101.1:0-590 GCF_000412655.1 Myotis brandtii | reverse complement strand
AAAAAAGAATTCTTATTGCTATAAAATAAATACATGTACTCATGAATTGCTTGCAAAATTGTATTTATTTTTCCAGATTCAGTCAACAAAAGAACAAAATGCCTCATAATGAGAATTCACTTTTGCATAGAGATACAGTGTTTCATTATTCTCACAAGTGAGTGCTGATTTTTGTTCACTTATAAAATAAATACCCGCCTGTTACAACTGGAAAGGTAATGTTAACATTACATGCTCGCTGAGGATGAAGATTGATGGCACTTGTCTGAGCAAGAACATGCTGTGATGTGCCTGTATCTGTAAGACAAGGTTTTGCCACCAGGACAGTCAAGAATGATGTCTCTGAACTCATAGTTTTCTTCTCGGCAGCAAAGGCAGGAATTTTCCAACTGAAAGATATCATAATTGTACCTAAAAAATAAAATATCCAGTAATTAATATTTTTGGAATGTCTTTGGAAATAAATTGACATCAATGCTCAACTTCTAATTGTCTACATGATTTACCAAGCCTCCCAACCAATTTTTTTTCCCTACACCTTGTATTGCTATATGTTTCTGATGTAGATCAGTGATAAGTGGTAGTAAGAT
>NW_005337100.1:0-202 GCF_000412655.1 Myotis brandtii | reverse complement strand
ACAATACAAAAGATCACTAAAACCAAGAGCTGGTTCTCTGAAAGGATAAAAAAGATTGATGAACCTCTTGCCAGGCTCACCAAGAAGCAAAGAGAGAGAACCCAAATAATCAATATCAAAAATGAAAGAGGCAAAATAAGAACAGATCCCACAGAAATACAAAGTATTGTTTAAAAAATACTATGAACAACTCTATTCTAAC
>NW_005337099.1:0-836 GCF_000412655.1 Myotis brandtii | reverse complement strand
CAACTGTAGTTGGAAAGTAAAATATTAAAAAATAAAATCTGTATCAGCTGAAATGATGGCATGTAGTTATTTTAAGCATCAAAGTTAACACAATAATTGTGTTCATTTACCAAGTTTAAGTTACTCATTAACACTTCCTAAAACATTTTGCAAAAGACAGGCCTTTCCTCTCCAGTGACTGTCATCTGTGTCCGGGAGGCCATCCCTATAGCATCATCCTCCAGGATCCGCTTCAGAGACTGAAAGGAAACTTCAAAGTCAAGGTCCTCGGTGCTGTACAGAGCACTCAAATATCTCACACCACCCTGATACACTGTGTACAACTGTTAGAAAACGCTGAGTTATTTTTTAATCGAGCAACCAAACTAAAGGTAGTTTTTTATTCTTCTGAATCTTTTTCCACAGCACTAACCCTCAACAGAGTCTATATATGGACTTCAAGTTTTAGCAAATAAAACTAGAAAAAGAGAAACTCCACCAAAAGTTCCCCCTTTTCTTCTTCAGCGAATTGTTCTTGTAACGCTCACAGTGTGAGAGAACCAGAATCTCCTGTAGGCAGTAAACACACCAAGGATTGCTCAACAGGCTATAATCATCCAACCATAGACAGGCAACAAGACCAGACACTTCCACGTGCCTGAAGTGACATAAGCTTCCCGCAGAGGCCTAACTGTGGAGACACTTCCCTGAGAAAATATAGGATAGCCAGGTGATCTGAATTTCAGAAGCATGACAAATAATTTTGGGGGCATAAGTATGTCTCAAATAATACTTGTATTATTTATACACAAAGATATACGCACCCCTATGTTCATTGCAGCATTATTCACAGTGGC
>NW_005337098.1:0-379 GCF_000412655.1 Myotis brandtii | reverse complement strand
GCTAAGTGTCTGTCCAACTGGTAGCTATGATGTGCACAGACCACCAGGGGACAGACGCTCAACCCAGGGGCTGCCATTACACCCACTGGCCATTTCAAAATAAATGGCACCATGGACCTGGTGCCAAGAAACCAACGCTCAGCTTCTCCCAAGTGGGACACAGGCCCCGCCACCACCCTGGAGCAACACCCCACCCAATTGCAGCCGATGCTGCCAAGAAGCCATGGTGTAAAATGCAGCCCACAGCCCAGCCCAGCCCAGAAATGGGTGCTTTGGGCTCCAAGTAATGATGTCACATAGCCACACCCGACTTCCTCTCCCTAGAGACTAGCCTCCTTGGACTTTCTTCAGCCCAGGAAAATGACTTGCTTTATAGCCA
>NW_005337097.1:0-226 GCF_000412655.1 Myotis brandtii | reverse complement strand
ATCATTGATGTTTCTATATCTCTCTTTCCCTCTCCCTCTCTGAAATCAATTAAAAAAAAAAATTCAGGGAGGCACAGGAAATTGGTTTGGGTCATAGATGAAACACATTGGCAATGAGTTAAAAATTGATGAAGCTACCTGATGGGTATCTGGGGGTTTGTAAACTATTTTTGTGTACATTTGAAATTTCCCATAATAATGTGTTTTTAAAAAACAAACAAACTAA
>NW_005337096.1:0-361 GCF_000412655.1 Myotis brandtii | reverse complement strand
CGGCCTGGTCCTGCGCCTCCCGGGACAGGAGCCACATTCTGCGGTGACTGAGCTCAGGGACAGCAGGCGGAGTCGGAGAAAAGGCCCAAGAGGTGCCGGCCAGGCTCCCTCGGAACCAGGAGGTCAAGGTTCAACGCCGGGTCAGGGCACAGGCCGGCTCCATCCCCAGTAGGGGGCGTGCAGGAGGCAGGCAGGCCATGATTTTCTCATCATTGATGTTTCTCTCTCTCTCCCCCTCTCCCTTCCTCTCTCAAATCAATAAAAATAAGATAAAAACAAAAAGACACGAGAGGTCAGTCCGTTAAGTGCTGAGACTCTGGACGGGCTCCCGGTGACTCCTGTCCTCCAGCCCAGCCCGGCA
>NW_005337095.1:0-230 GCF_000412655.1 Myotis brandtii | reverse complement strand
GTCCCTTTGGCAGATGGGGTCCCTCAGCCTGGCCTGCCGGGATCGGGCCGAAACCAGCAGTCTAACATCCCCTGAGGGGTCCTGGATTGGGAGAGGACGCAGGCCAAGGGACCCCACTGGGGCATGAATTCGTGCACTGGACCTCTAGTATGCATAAAGATCTTCAGTTAATCTCTTCCCACCCTCCCCCCTCTTCCCACTCTCCCCACCCTCTGAGATTCATCAGTCTG
>NW_005337094.1:0-785 GCF_000412655.1 Myotis brandtii | reverse complement strand
TTGGAACCTGAGGGGACCCAGAGTAACAAGGCTCAAATACCAAGCACACCTACTCCTGCAGCACCCTCTCAATGTGTAGCCTTATCTGGATTTCCCTATAATAAAAGAGGGGAAAAAATTCAAGTCTGCCTTACAGATGGCTGGAAACAATATGCTGGCATTGGTCAGCCCCATTCAACTTTAAGGTCAAAGGAAAAGAGAAACCCTCCCACGTGTGGAACTTCTCCCAGAGGAAGAGACAGAGATGTAGGTAAGAATCTACACCAATTCATGAGCAGAGGATAAGGGTTTGACATGTTGGAAAAAAACAAGATTGGAGGACTGATAACAGGAGGTATCGGGGGAGAGGTATGTCGATGGATGTGAATACTTGTATCCTATGTGAATAGTCACCATAAACCCCTCTATGGAGGAGTTCCTAATAATCAGTGAAACAACACATTCTGTCCTACAGTTAAGTCAGTAAACTTTCACCCCGGTTTGGACTCAAAGAGGTCTTGGTGGAGAGATGGAGGCTATGACTGGGCTCAACAGAGACTTTCTCTTACCTGGACTGTCACTGCTTAATACCCATTTTCCCAGCAGCTACTGACACCTTGGATATGGTACTTTACTCTGGGAGGGTCATCATGGAGGGGACACTGATATGTCCTCATTGTAACTGACATTTAATCTGGATTCAAATGATACTTACACCACCACCCATGAACTTATGGAATGCCTTATACAGCCATGGTATCCCATACTTTGATACAGACCAAAAACTTCACTTAAGAGAGGAAGAG
>NW_005337093.1:0-434 GCF_000412655.1 Myotis brandtii | reverse complement strand
CCCTAATACCCAACCACCACATGCTCTAATGAAGGAGAACCTAAGATGGCCCTAGATGACACGGAGAGGCTGAACGGCAGATCTTTCCTCTGAAATGCTGGATGACAAGATGAGGGAGCTATCTACACCCAGCAGGGAGCCTATCATTTGCATTATGAAAAGGACTGGGCATAAGCCCAAGGGCAGCCCACAGGGACTGGCTATATATCAAGTATATACAATTATAAAGGGTGTCCAAAATTCACGCAACAAGTAATTTTGATTGAAAACACAGGTTTATACTTAAAAATTGTAAATTTTTTATTGATTCATGAAGTATACAATATAGGGTTACTTATGGAATAGCACATCGGGTAAATGACCTCCATGGCTTTGCTGGCACATACGCCAAGCCATTGTCTTCATTGGTCTTCACTGTCCCTGCTCCTGGGCCA
>NW_005337092.1:0-298 GCF_000412655.1 Myotis brandtii | reverse complement strand
AAGGCAGGGGCTGCCGCCTTCAGCAAGGTCTCCCTAAAGGCTCCCAACCTTTCGGAGAATCCTCCTTCCAAACTTTCCAACCAAGTCCCGGGCTTCCCCAAACCAAGCCAGAGCCCTAAGACCAGCCTAAGACAGTGAGCAAGCCTAGGACCACAGCCCCACTCCCGGAGTGGGACTCCTCCTGCAATCGATTCCTTTCACCAAGCCACAGGGTGACAGAGGCTCTGTTCTGCCAGGGAGTGGTCATGCTTAAAAGCTTCAGAGACCTGCCCTAGCTGGTTTGGCTCAGTGGATAGAG
>NW_005337091.1:0-247 GCF_000412655.1 Myotis brandtii | reverse complement strand
AGAGGCCTGGTGCACAAAATTCAGCCACTGGGGGGGGGGAGGGTCCCTCAGTCCAGCCTGCACCCTCTCCAATCTGAGAAACCCTCAGGGGATTTCTGACTGCTGGTTTAGGCCCGATACCACAGGGATATCTTGCAGTCAGACATTCTTCTCACATTCTGGGACTGCTGGCTCCTAACCACTCACCTGCCTAATCGCCCCTTAACCGCTCCCCTGTCAACCTGATTGATTCCTAACTGCTCCCCTG
>NW_005337090.1:0-3069 GCF_000412655.1 Myotis brandtii | reverse complement strand
ACAGCCTTGAAATTTTTTGAGGCTTTATTTATGGTTCAGTATATGATTAATTTCAGAAAATATTCAACATAAATTAAATGTATTAGTAATGCATTTGAACACAATGCATACACTGTTAATACTGGTTAAAATGTCTGCTTTTCATCTATTATGTCAGGTTTGCTATTTTGTTCTTCATAGTTTCTATATTCTTACCAATGCTTTATATTTCTTTGTGCTATGAGGTTTGAAGAAAGCTTTCTGGGGGAAAAAAAGTGCTCTAGAATAATACTTAATTTTTATTAACTATTAGCTCTTGGTGAAATATATTTTAAAACCAACTATTTAAAAACAATCAGAGAAGACCAAAGATAAACAAGAAATTAGGAGGGTTCAACTTTTGAATAATGGAAATTCACTGGATTCAATAAACTTTATATCACATTTTCCCTCTGTCTTAAAAGAAAGATAAGCTCACCAGTTGGATATGTCAGATAACAAAGTTCAGAGATCTTAAAGCAGTTAGAAACTGAGAGAGTTCTGGAATTTAAGCAGCCACAGAGCATTATGCCTGCCATGTGAATATAAACGCCCTCATAACCTTAAAAGCCCAATAAATTGTGATTGTTTAGGGGAGACTCCCAATTTTCCAACAGAAAGCAAGTGGTAGAAAGCTTAAAGAGCTGAGCTGACATATCTGCTGACTCCTAATGTAGGAGAAAAAGAGTTTGGACTTTGAGTATCATAAGATAGAGATTTAAGGTACATAATTTGAGCTTTAATTTAACATTCCAAATTCTCAATCTTTGGAGAAAGACCTAAGGCACTCATCAAGAACTAAGCAAAACTGAAACAGATGAACAAATCTCCATACATACCAAAGAAAAAAGAAACAAGGTCATAAATAGCCTTATCAAACAAAAGTAAACACTTTTAAAAGACAGATAACAAAATCCAGGGTCTTTATAATGTATAATGTACAAATGAGCAAAATAAAATCAAAGTTTGTAAATACATGAAGACACAGAAAAATGAGAAGCACTGATCAAGATCAAAGGCCGTCAAGAGGAAACAAGCCCATACATGATTAATATTAGAACTAACAGACAAGAGCTTTATATTAGCTAGTGTAAATATAAGCAATAGCATATGCAAAACCATGGTCAAAATAAGTGAATAAATTCAGAATAATATAATTGATATGATAATTATAAAAATAATTATGTTGAAGTTCTAGAAGGTATTATTACAATGCTTCAAGTGAAAAATGTATTTAATAGGCTTAATAACTTATGGGAGAGGAAAATCAAAGGGCCAGTGAAATTAATTGCAGGCTTAGATAAATAGAAATTGCCCAATTTGAATAACAAATGAAAATGATTTTTTTAAAAAAATGAGCAAAATCAAAGTCCTGCTTTGACCTGTGAGATGACATCAAGTAAACCAACATGCATGTAATAAGCCTAAGAAGTAACTCTTTGTAAACAGACTGAAGATTTTTACTACAGAAATATAGTGGAGAGTCTTGCTTTAAAACTGCTTTTTAGGGTGGGAACTTGGTTTTTCTTTATTTCTTATTGAAAAATAAAAATAAAGCCAAAAAATAAAACAAAAATGATTCGATGCATGGTTTAACTGGAATTTATGAAGAAAGAGAAGTAGTCATGTAGCGCTCTTCTTCCTGGGCAACTAACAGTACACGACTGAGAAAGACCAAGATGGAAATGGCTTCCTTGGAGAACAATATTTCCTCATACATTGTGACAACATATCTGTTACTACAATAAAGTCTTAAAGTCAAAGGGGTTGTTTCGACCTCCTTCAGAAAGAAATGCAGTGTCTCTGCTTTGTTCTTCCTGGCATCTTTTGAATTATTAACAAAGTTTGGTGATAGGTAAGACCTATGTTTCATGGAAATCTGCTTTGAGAGTTTCATGTTTGTGTTAACATAGTAACTTATCTTGAACATAAATGATTATGAAAGTCCAATATGACTCAAATGGAGATTCATGACTGTAAAGAGAGGAAAACCGAAGAGAAATGAAAAAGTTAAATTTTGCAATTCCGTATTTTTGACTGGTTTTGGTTGAAGAGACCAGCAACATAATCTGAGTTAAGCTTTAAGAGTGCATTTTTCAAGGTAACATACCGGTAAAAAATAATTTGGCTGTTGCAACATGTATTTCGAAGATCTCTTTTCCCAAGCACACCTGAATTATCTTAATGGCATTATAAAAACAATCTAGCAGTCAAAATCCCCAAGGTATATAATTTATACTTCCAAAAATGCATATTATATACATGTATTTCTCCTAAGGATATCAAAATAGCTTATGAATATAATATTCATAGCATCCTTGAGGGGCCAACAGGCTTAGTTAACTGTCAATTAGAATTTGAATTCAAAGATAATGCATTGCAGTTCTGTATAAAGAAAGCCATCCCAAAAGAATACAGTAGCTACCCATGGGAGGAAATTTAATGTACAACACATTTTTCTTACTGTTTAGAGCTTTACAATTAGTTGCCAGGTAACTGATTTTTCTTTGTATATTTAAATTGTTCCCATGATGGCTGTTTTTAAAAATCAATAATCGTATTGGCTGCAACTACTACATAAATGTCATCTAATAGGTATCTCCTTAGTATAGCTTCAAAATAATAGTCATTGGAAATGTTAAATGACCATTTTATCTCCAGTCATATAATTTTACATGTAAAGTGTAAGACTGGGAATGTCAATGTGAGTAAAAAATTTAATATTTGCATTTGGAGAGCTGTTAAAGTATTTTCTCTCTCTCTTTTTTTTTCTTACTTGACTTCTACTGTGATGCTGGCATTTCCCATTGTATAATGTAGCATGAAGATTAAGAAACCTAATAACTGCCTAGCCAGCATGGCTCAGTGGTTGAGTGTCAACCTACGAATCAGGAGGTCATGGTTCAATTCCCAGTCAGGGCACATGCCCAGGTTGCGGGCATGATCCCCAGTGTGGGGCGTGCAGGAGGCAATGATCAATGATACCCTCTCATCATTGATGTTTCTATGTCTCCCTCTCATTCTTCCTTCCTCTCTGAAATCAATATATAT
>NW_005337089.1:0-267 GCF_000412655.1 Myotis brandtii | reverse complement strand
GTTAGGGGCTATCGGGCCGGCAGGGGAGCAGTTAGGCGTCCATAAGGCTGGCAGGGGAGTGGTTAGGGGGTGATCAGGCTGGCAGGCAGAAGCGGTTAGGGGAAATCAGGCAAACAGGCAGGCAAGTGGTTAGGAGCCAGCAGTCTTGGATTGTGAGAGGGATGTCTGACTGCTCGTTTAGGCCCGATCACACTGGGATCGGGCCTAAATGGGCAGTTGGACGTCCCTCAAGAGGTCTCAGATTGGAGAGAGTGCAGGCTGGGCTGA
>NW_005337088.1:0-341 GCF_000412655.1 Myotis brandtii | reverse complement strand
GGAGGGGGTCACCGAAAAGGCAATTCTAACCCTCCTGCTCTTTCGAAGACCCCATCTGGTTCGGGCAAACTTGTCCAGAATGCTTGCGGTCCGCTTCAGCGGGCACCCCAACTTTTTTTGGGGGGTCACAACAAATATTAAAGTTTGATGATTTCATTGTCCCATTTTCCAGATAGGAAGGCTGAGGCCAACGGGAGGTAAACACTTCTCCGACGCTGGTGGCAACACCGCAACTTTTTCAAACAAAAGGCGAGTTTGCAGAGAGCGCTAGGCTCTTCTCTCCAGCCCTCTGCGGATGCCTGGGGTCCCCCCGCTCCGACCTGTCCCCCCACCCCCCACCT
>NW_005337087.1:0-247 GCF_000412655.1 Myotis brandtii | reverse complement strand
CCCCAGTTCAAACTTGGGCTTCTTCAGCGTTTGACTTCCTGACAAAGACTTCTCGGAGCGGATAACTAGATTGGCCAGCCTTTTCCATGTCTTTCCCAGTGCGATCTGGAGTCACTTTATTGACTTCGTTCAAGTCATTTGTCAGCTCTCTCGGGTCATTTCCATCATTTCCATCATCTTCTGGGTTTGGCAGACCTGTTGATAAGCATCAGAGGTCTTCTGAATCTGATTGTTTTAATTTTAATTT
>NW_005337086.1:0-676 GCF_000412655.1 Myotis brandtii | reverse complement strand
ATTAAACTCGTAAGTCAAGGCCCCACTGTACTGCTAAACTTAATGCTAACTATCATCACAGCTTTAGCAAGGTGTCATCTTTTTGCTGCTGGAGGGTCTTGCCTCTGTGTGCATGGCTGCTGACTGAGCAGGGTGGTTGGTGAGCGCTGAAGGTAGGGGTGGCCATGGCAATTTCCTACAATCAGAAAACAACGAATTTTGCTGCCTTGATGGACTCTTCCCTTTCACAGACAGGTTCTCTGTAGCATGCTATGCTGTTCGATAGCATTTTACCCAGAGAACTTCTTTCAAAGTTGGAGTCAGTCCTCTCACGCCCTGCCATTGCTTTATCAACCAAGTTTACGTGACATTCTAAACCCTTTGTTGGTCATTGCAACACTCTTCACAGCATCTCCACAAGGGGTAGAGTTTATCTCAATGCCTTACTTTCTTTGCTCATCCATAGGAGCAACTCCATATCTGTGAAAGTTTTATCATGAGATTGCAGCCATGCAGTCACATCTTCAGGCCCCACTGCTCATCCTATTTTTCTTGCTAGTTCCACCACATCTGTAGTCACTTCCTCCACTCAATAGAATAAACTATAATGTTGATATTTTGATTTTTTCTTATACATCACGAATGTTCTTTTTTTTAAAAGTATATTTTTATTGATTTCAGCGAGGAAGGGAGAGGG
>NW_005337085.1:0-241 GCF_000412655.1 Myotis brandtii | reverse complement strand
CCAATGAGGTAAATAGTCTTTTTCCTCCCAGTTTTTTTAAATAGTCCTTTTGGATGATGCTCAGTGTTCAGCTCACTTCTCCTTCTGTTCATTCTCACCTGTCACTGTATTCCTCAAAGGAGCTAGAAGAGTAGTCTTGCCTGAGGAAACTTGGAAACCGTCTTTGTTTAATATTTCTTTAAATAAGACCCAGCACTCCTTGGCTGTTTAAGATCATTTCGCTGCTTTGCTGTTATTTGGA
>NW_005337084.1:0-281 GCF_000412655.1 Myotis brandtii | reverse complement strand
AATAAAAAAGATTTGATGACTTCTATCTTGCACACCTCGTGAGTGGCGTGCCCCTAAATAAAATAGGAAATCCCAGAAGTAGGAAAATGATGAATTCAGTTGTGAATATGATGAATGTGAGGTTCTCCTAAGCACATCCAGATGGAGATGAATACATGGGTCTGGAGCTGGGGAGAGATGTCTAAGCTGAAGATATAAACTGGGGAGTTATCAGTATCCAGATAGTGGTTAGTGTGCTCAGATGGATTATATATAACTAGAGGCCCGGTGCACAAAAATTT
>NW_005337083.1:0-716 GCF_000412655.1 Myotis brandtii | reverse complement strand
TGTATTCATTTCACCAAGACTTGGAATAAAATTCAAGGACAATTGAGGCGGTATACACTCCCAGGGTTATTACAATCTTTCATTCTGTCCAGCGCAATAGCTTCCTATCTATCCTTACCCCTTTTACGTCCCTATTCCTTATGACAGTTAGAGCCATTATTTTGTGTGGAAAATTGCTAAGCATGCAATAGAGTATGAAATGAAAGAGAAAAATGTTCCCCCCACATCCCCCTTGTCCTACTCCTGAGGCAGCGCTGTTAGGAACATCTGGTATACCTTTCCAGGACTGTTCAGTTTAGACACCAGCCTCTGCATCTGTATAGAAACAACACATCCATACTAATAAAAGGACTGATATTCAAAAAACTGTCAAGCAACCATTGTTTCATGATAATGCTCAAGACCTCTAACCCTGTGTACAAGGCACCCCTCATCTTAGGCCACACACACACACACACACACACACTGCCCGCACACAGTTCTTCAATTGTGCCATGCTCCCTCCTGTCTCTGAGCCTTTGCACATACTGTTCCCTCTGCCTGAGGGATCATCTCCCTCTGCATTTAAAACACCATTTTTTCTCCAGATCTTAGCTGAATGGTCACCTCCTCTGGGAAGGTGTTCCTGACCCCCAGGGCAAGTCAGGACCCCTATTGTATATGCGTATATCACCCTACGTCAGTGATGGCAAACCTACGACACGCGTGTCAGAGGT
>NW_005337082.1:0-394 GCF_000412655.1 Myotis brandtii | reverse complement strand
AATAGAATCAGAGGCATGGAAACATGGAACCGACTGACGAATCTCAGAGGGGAGGGGGGAGGAGGGGCAGGAAGAAATTAACCAAAAAACTTATATGCATACTAGAGGCCCAATGCATGAATGCGTGCATGGGTGGGGTCCCTAGGCCTGGCCGGCAATCAGGACCAATCGGGGCCATCTTGCCCAGTCCCAATTGGGGCCAGGCTGATCAGGGCAGGGCCAATCGGGGCCTGCTGGCCAGGGGAGGAACCATGGGAGGTTGGCCAGCCAGGGGAGGGACTGCAGGAGGTTGGCCAGCTGGACTGGGGGAGGGACTGGCTGCAGGGAGGAACCGTGGGAGGTTGGCCAGCCGCGCGAAGGGACTGGGGGAGGTTGGCCAGCTGCAGGAGGTTGG
>NW_005337081.1:0-354 GCF_000412655.1 Myotis brandtii | reverse complement strand
TAGCCAATGAGCGGTCAGAAAAGGTGTTTCCTCTGTACTTCACACCGATCGCTGGCTCAGCCCCCAGCCCAGGCCTGACGCCTCGGCCAGAGGCGTGGACCCCCATCACCCTCTGATCGCCGGCTCAGCCCCTTGACCAGCCTGACGCCTCTGGCCCAGGCGTCAGGCCTGGGCAGGAGACCCCCATCTCCCTCTGATCGCCGGCTCGTCCCCCACCCAGGCCTAACGCCTCTGGCCGAGGCTTTAGGCTTGGGCAGGGGCTCTCCCCGCAGCTCCAGTGGCCGGCTCCATCCCTGCCCAGGAGCCCCCTGGCTCAAGCCCTTCCTACGCTGCTCAGGGCCCACACAGGGCCTA
>NW_005337080.1:0-302 GCF_000412655.1 Myotis brandtii | reverse complement strand
TATTTTAGGTTTAATGAGACTAAATTCTGAGGTGGAATGGAGTACAGCTTAATAATATTTTAAGTAGTTTGTAGAAACATCCCTTCTACCATGGACATAATTTTAAACCAAAGCCAACTTCTGCAGCATTATCAAAGGCTAATGAGGGCCTTAATAATATGCACAGGAAGAAGCAATGAGTTGATTAGTTAAGAAATATCCTAGACCTCGGAAACTCAGCTAGGAAAACAACTCAACTGTACTCATTACAAAGAAGCATCCTGCTATCCCAGTGATCCATTTCCTTACCCATCAAGAATAAG
>NW_005337079.1:0-295 GCF_000412655.1 Myotis brandtii | reverse complement strand
GGCCAGCCTGGATGAGGGGCTGATGGCTGCTTTCAGGTGGCCCCCACCCCCTTCAGGGTGGGGGTCCCCACTGGGGTGCCTGGCCAGCCTGGATGAGGGGCTGAGGGCTGTTTTCAGGTGGGCTAAGCCTGTAACTGAAGCTCCCAGTCTCTCCTTTTTTTATTTATTTTTTTATTCTCGGATTTATTTACCTTCTGTAATTGAAACTTTGTTGCAGCTCCAGCTCCGAGGCCGGCAGGCTGAAAGCAGGTATCAGGAGTTTGTTTAGCTTCTATAATTGCAACATTGTTACTTA
>NW_005337078.1:0-341 GCF_000412655.1 Myotis brandtii | reverse complement strand
TTATTAACACATTCAGTATTGTCAAATTTAATAAAAAGAAAAAAATTCAAATATATGGGCTTGAAGGAGAAGACAAGACAGGAATAAGCAAAAGATAAATTATTTAATAACACTGGCTAAAAATACTTTGGGTTGATTTTTAATGCTTTTGTAAGTAAATCTGGAAATATGATATCCATGCTAATTAAAAGGATAGTGCATGTTAATGTCAAAATGTTTCTATGTTAAAAGCACACTTACTACCCCATTTCTCATATGATGTTTAAATATAAACATGTGCATGTAAGCTTCTTTTTTAAAGATTTAAAAATATATATATTTATGTTTATTGATTTCAGAGA
>NW_005337077.1:0-315 GCF_000412655.1 Myotis brandtii | reverse complement strand
AGAATAGCTTAACACCAGCTTTATGAAATTAACTGGCTCTAAGTAGAGAACTAGCCACCAGGTCAGGTTTCAAGTTTTTGTCCCAAATATTAATAACCTGAAAAAGAAAACATTCTTGAAGAGTCTAAGAAAAGAAACGATTCTTCAAGAATATGCATATTTAACATACACAACTTACCCCTCACAACATGAAAATAATCGTACATATGTCTACTTAGTAAAATATGTTTTTTGGAAACAATCTTATTTCCTTCTCAGTACCCCACAATTCCCAATCTATCCTTAAATATCTCTTTTTCAATCTCTCTCTCTCTC
>NW_005337076.1:0-263 GCF_000412655.1 Myotis brandtii | reverse complement strand
TTACAAATTCAACCAAGACACATACTTCTTTTTCTTATAGACTGTTAGAAAAAAACGGATACCTTCTCAGATACTTAAAGCAGCCCCCCCTCACTTTTCCTGCTTTGATATATTACTTAAAAGGGGGGAAATGTGTCCCCTGTTTCTACTTCACACTTTATTGTTAAACCTAATGTGTGACTTTCATGCTGCTGTCACCCAGCTGGTCCATGATCCTGGGTGCCCCAAGTCCCAGGAGACAGTGTGCTGCCTCCAGGCCTCCT
>NW_005337075.1:0-251 GCF_000412655.1 Myotis brandtii | reverse complement strand
TTGTTCCGTTTGCCCTAAGCTGGAAAGCGCTAGAAGGGTGGCAAGCACCCCTCCACCCTCAACCTGGGTTTTATTTCTTGTTTTGTTTTATTTTATTAATATATTTTATTGATTTTAGAGAGAGGAAGGGAGAGGGATACAGAGTTAGAAACATTGATAAGAAACATCAATCACGCCCCCTACTGAGGATCGAGCCCACAACCAAAGTGCATGCCCCTGAGCAGAATCAAACCCAGGACCCTTCAGATCTC
>NW_005337074.1:0-1338 GCF_000412655.1 Myotis brandtii | reverse complement strand
AGAAAAAGAATGGTGGCATTCTAGTTCAGACATGACTGTCATACAACAACCCTTCCAAGATCTATAATAAATGGACACATTTTCCTGTGGTTGGCACCAAAGAGTCAAGGATGCAGAGATTCCAGACAGCCCCTCTAGAAGCAGCTGTTAAGAAGATTTGCACTCCAATTTGCTGCCTCAGCTTGAAACAGTGAAATGTATTAAAATGTGCCACATCGGTTAACATGGGTTCAATTAGATGAAGCCTGCCAATTTGGAAGGAGGACAAGTGTTCCTTGGTGGCCATCTTTGCGGATGCCCAGGCCTGCACCGGCTGTGTGTGGAACTGAGTCAGAGAGAACCTATACGTGAAGTTCTGGCACAATCCAAGCACAACTGAAACCTGGGGATTAGCCTTCCTGGATGAATCCTTATTTCTGAATCATGAGAAAGGCCCACGTGAACAGGCGGCAGGGGAATGGAAGTCTTTCTAAGAAGTCTCCTCCGTCAGACGTGCACGCGGATCCTTAAAAGAGCTCCATGCAAATGAAAACCGGTCCCAAGGACATCTTGAGCCAAAGAAAATTCTTGGTTGGGGTTGAAAAAATGTCAGATAAATAGTTTCTCCTTGCTTCTCAGCGGGCTCCGGCTATCGCTGCGATCCAGATCTGGCCTTCGAGCAGTTCTGGCAGGTTTATCTTGGACCAGCTGCTGTGATGAAATCGCAGTAATTCCAGGTTTCCCTCAAATCTAGACTGAGCCAAAGGCAATCTGGGCTTCTAGCATCCGGCTGACTTCACTGCCTCTCTCCAGTCCTTCCTCAGCTTTCAAGCTTCTGATTTTTTCTTTTTTAACTGAGACAGGGGTGGTGGAGGAAACCCTTCCAGTGCAGCCCAGAAATGTGGAAAATGTTTATTTCAGGTTAATCCAGGAAACCTCTATGGAGCACCAGTGAGGGTTTAGGTAGGCCACCTGGTGTGACACTGACTGACATGGATTGTGTATCCTACAATATGCCAGGCTATCCATCGGGCTTCCTACACAAAAGATCTCATTTAATCCACCAACAGCACTATGAAGCAGAATCTGTTATTCCTGTTTTCCAAAAGAGCATGGTGGGTCTCAGGAAGGTTGAGTCTCTTCCTTGACCCCCAGCTGGTGTTTGAACCTGGCCCTAGCCTGAGTCTCAGGCCTCTGCTTGTTCTCGCTGTGCTTTGGCCCTGGCCATAAGCAAGAAGGCCTTAGATAGAGTCCTGGAAGAGAGACTGTGATAAGAAAAACTTATCAAAAGGAAGGTGAACAAAAGGAAGGAAACAGATTCGGATGAGAGAAATGAGAGGTGGGTGAGTAGAGTCTACT
>NW_005337073.1:0-322 GCF_000412655.1 Myotis brandtii | reverse complement strand
CGGCCCGGGCCCTGGATTAGAGAACCGGGGCCGCCTTTGCCCGCCCCCAGCTGGTGACCACTATCGGAAAGCCGGGCCACAGGCAAGGGGGCACCCCCGGGACTTAGGAGCTACCTTGCCTGTGCCCGTGATCCTGATCGCAATCCGAAAGCCCGGCCGCAGGCAAGGCAGCACCCTGGGACCCAGGAGCCGCTTTGCCTGCTGCCTGTGATCGTGATCAGAAAGCCAGGCCGGAGGCAAGGCGGCCCCCTGGAACCCAGGAGCCCATCCACGAGGTCTGCAGGAGAAGCAGTGATCAAGCTATGAGGGGGAGGGTGGGGGG
>NW_005337072.1:0-452 GCF_000412655.1 Myotis brandtii | reverse complement strand
TCTTTTCTAGATTTCATTTTGTTCTACTTCTACTCCAGTAAAACTCCTAATAATATGGCTTTATAATGTCCTAATATTCATTAGGACATTTGGCCCACTCTTTGTTCTTATTTCTTAAAATTTTGTTTACTACCTGTTCTTCCATATTTATGTTTTTATAATTAGCTTATTTTATTGCACTAATAAGCCTTTTTATTGATATTTAAAATAAATGTAAAAAAGCCCCAGATTGTATACTTTTATTTTTTCCTAATGCCTTTTAAAATGTATTATGGCTTTCCCTATGTATTAGTCCTATTAGCAAAGAGCAGGACAGAGCCAGGTTTTGTGGGACCCAAAGTCTGTACAATTTTGGGAGCTCTCTTAAAGAAAAAGAATGAAAAATTATGAATGCAGGAGTAGCTGCGCCTTGGGAGGGGCCAATCTAGGGAGGGGCCTGAACCTCCAACCTC
>NW_005337071.1:0-1362 GCF_000412655.1 Myotis brandtii | reverse complement strand
GGCCTCTAGTGTAATAATAACAAGGAAAGCCAAAATGCTTTAGGCTAACTATAATCTTTACCCCTTAAGGGATTCTGCTGTATTTTTGTTCCATCTGGGCAGAGTCACATGTTTCTTCTGAAAGGTCATGAAACCTCAGAGATAGAAAAAGATTAAAATATCTCCAAACTCTATTTGCTACTTCAATAAAAATACAAGGTATTCTCGTGCCTTCTCAATTTGAAAACATCAACAGTTCAAATGATTAACAACCACCATTTGTTCTAGCCCTCACAAGTGAATATGTAAAGATAAAAATCCAAATTTCAGGCCTGCCTTTGGCATATTGTCTCTTTTGAGTCTCATCATAAATTTAGAGTTGGCTAAATTGTCTTGCTTTGTTGAGGTATATAATAAGTTAATAGATCTTCAGATGGGAGAAAATAGAACAGGTGGCTGTTGTTTCTAAAGCTAGAATATGTGTAGGCTGTAGACGGAGTTCAAGTAGGGGATGTCACTTGGAATGTGAGGTAGGATTTGAGGAAAGCTACAGGGGTACCTACACATATGGCAATTAGTCGAGAGCATTTGTGGAGGGCATGTAGCCATAATTCCACCTTGTCAAGGATCTGTGGATTTCGCTCTAGGAAGATATTAGATGAAGAATAATGCTTTTTGTCTTTCTGGAAGATTCAAATTTGGGTGTTTTCAATTATCACTGTAGTCACAACAACTAATTAATTGCAAATTCATTCTGAATGTGTTCCCATAGGAGTACACGCATCATTTAAAACTGAAAAGCTCCCTGGCCATAAATAAATGTTTGGAGAAATGAAAGAATGCCTTAGATTTATATAGTATTTTATAGTTTTGGAAAGTGTTAAAAAATAAATCAGAAAAGGAATGGCATGCCCATCATCCTTGATCCTCACAACTTTGTGAAAAGGAGGAAAGCAGGATTCAGAAAGGTTAACTGACTTTCCCAAGGTCAACTAACTAAAAAGTTTTCAAGTCAGGGACTACACCTTCAGACTACTCTTCAGTTTAATGATCTTCTGACCTCTGGTCCAATGCACTTACTGTTTCACATGACACTATGAGGTTAGTATTTTAACATCACACATTTTGGAGAAGTGCACTCGTTAAAAAGAACAAGGCCAGAAAAAGGTGGCATTGGGGGTTTTCTGAGTTGGGTTTCTTTTCCCTGGAGGTAAGTGGTCAAATGGGGTGGGAAGAGTCTCCCTATGTTTCTCTCAGTCTCTGTTTCAGGAAAGTGATTACCACAGTTCACGTTACAGTGATGTGTGCCATCACTTGCATCTTCCCAAATTTCTAGACCTTGCATTATCACTGAGGGCCTTGTATCTTTGAACACACTTCATA
>NW_005337070.1:0-210 GCF_000412655.1 Myotis brandtii | reverse complement strand
ATTAAAAGAGAAATGTAACACATACCCTATATAATACAAGGGTAATAAGCAAATTTACCCTAATAGCAGAATGACCGGGAATGACACAGAAGCTGCCCCCTGGTAGTCAGTGCACTTTCACAAGGGGAGCTCCACTAAGCCACAAGCCAGGCCAAAGGCTGTGAGCACAGCGGGGTGGCGGGAGCCTCTCCCACCTCCTCAGCAGCACTA
>NW_005337069.1:0-351 GCF_000412655.1 Myotis brandtii | reverse complement strand
CCGGTGTTTCCGGGTTAGCAGCCAATCTCTGGATGCCGGATCTTTGGTTGTATACCCTTCCAGTAACAGCCACTCAAGATGGCGCGGTCTCCGCAGCTGAGCGGGCGCTCTGGGAGAGATTCCAGCCGCCGTCTCCAATTGTCCCCTTTCTCCGGGAGTCCTCCACCTTTCCAGGCTGCAAACTGTCTCCCAGCTGAATATCCTCTGCTTATTTGGGCTGTATGTTACCCGCTTCAGCTGCTCACCCTTATCTGCTCCAGGACAAGGTACGGGACAGGTCTGTCTATACCTCTGCCATTTTTTCTCCTCTGGATTCTTTTTTTATTCCATATAAATTTTTGGAGAGTTTTT
>NW_005337068.1:0-227 GCF_000412655.1 Myotis brandtii | reverse complement strand
AAAATTAAAAGTAAAATAAAAATTTCTGGAGCACAAGCAATCATTTACTCTATTGTTGAATCCCAGTATCTTTATATGTCCTTCCATTATTCCTGGAAAACATGATTGGATTCATTGAAATATCTCACTTAAAAATTTTTTTTAAAGAATTTTTCAATGCAGTTGGCATACAATATTATGTTGGTTTCAAGTGTACACTTCAGTGATTAGACATTCTATAACTTACC
>NW_005337067.1:0-221 GCF_000412655.1 Myotis brandtii | reverse complement strand
AATGGCACCATGGACCTGGTGCTGACAAACCAACACTCGGTTTCCCCTAAGTGGGACACAGGCCCTGCCACCACCCTGGAGCGACACCCTGCCAAATCGCAGCCAACACTGCCAGGACCCCATGGTGCAAAATGTGGCCCATAGCCCAGCCCAGCCCAGAAACTGGTCGCTGTGGGTGCCGGGCAATGACGTCACATAGCAATGCCTGGCTTCCTCTTCCT
>NW_005337066.1:0-363 GCF_000412655.1 Myotis brandtii | reverse complement strand
CCTCCCACAGCCAGCCAACCTCCCACGGTCCCTCCCCACAGCTGGCCGGCCCTGATCAGATCCAACTGGGACTGGGCGAGACAGACCTGATCAGCCCCGATCACTGGCCAGGCTGAGGGCCCCCCCCCCCCCGCCCCGTGCACGAATTCGTGCACCGGGCCTCTAGTATAGGATGTGTGTGTGTGTGTGCGCGCGCGTGTGACACACGCTTTATCCATTCATCAATCAAAGGACATTTAGGTTATTTCCTTATCTTGGCTATAGCAAATAATGTTGCAGTGAACATGAAAGTGCATATATCTTTAGATTAGTGTTTTCATTTTCTTTGGATAAATACACAAAAGTGAAATTACTGGATCATAC
>NW_005337065.1:0-776 GCF_000412655.1 Myotis brandtii | reverse complement strand
TAAAAATTCATCCTACTTATATATCTAATTTCTGATCTCCTGCTCTAACTCCATACACACCTCTCTCTTCTCTTTCTTCACTATCCAAATTTTTTCTCTCTTCCCATTTTGTTAGTTTGTTTTGTTGTTATTGTTATTGGTTTTTTTGTTTTGTTTTGTTCTGTTTTGTCCTAGGTTTTTTGGTTTTATTTTGTTTTGTTTTGCCTTGATTTCTCTCTGTCCTATTGTTGTTGTTTGCTTGATTGTTGATTAGATTGGTATTTTTTGTGTGTGTGCTTGTTTGTGAGAGTGTTTCTCTTTTTTTTGTTTTTGTTTTTGTTTGTTTTTTGCTCCTGTTTCTCCTCTCCTCACTTGTTATTAGTTGTTGTGTGTTGTTTGCATTCATCTCTGGGTGTTTGTTGTTTGCATTTTCTGGGATTAGTAGTTGTTCTATTGGAGTTTACTCCTCATATAAATAGCTTTCCCCCCACTTCTTTTTTATTCTTTTTCTCTTCTCTCTTACTTTTTTTCCTTTCCCAATATCATTTTTCACTCTTTTTTTTTCTTATACGCTAATTCTCTGTTCTCTGGTGGTCACCTTTATTTGGGGTTATTAGTATTGTGAATACATTTGTGTTCAGTGCCTTGTGCATTGTGCCATGTTGTGTTGTATTTTGTGCCTTTAAATCAACACAGGAGAGAGACAGCTACATAACCAGATACCCAGAGACGAGAGATCATGGGAAGACAAAGAAACAGTCTGCATATGAAAGAAAAGGAGGCATCACCAGAAAAGG
>NW_005337064.1:0-243 GCF_000412655.1 Myotis brandtii | reverse complement strand
CTCCCGCTGTCCTCTGCCCCAGGCCCGAAGCTGTGAGGTGGAGGGTGAGAGTCCGTTTCCCACGTCTCGGGCGGTGCTCCCGGGTGCCCTGGCCGGTGTGGCTCAGTGGGTGGAGCGTTGGCTTGCGGACTGAAGGGTCCCGGGTTCGATGCCGGCCACGGGCATGTACCTCGGTTGCGGGCTTGATCCCCAGGCCTAGTTGGGACGCCTGGGGGAGGGACCAATCCCGCGTCTCTCTCACGC
>NW_005337063.1:0-235 GCF_000412655.1 Myotis brandtii | reverse complement strand
TTCCACCTGGCTATAAAGCAAGTTATGTTCCTGGGCTTAAGAAACCATAATGAGAATAGTCATCGCTAGGGAGAGGAAGCCAGGCGCTGCTATGTGAGTCATTACCCAGATGGTCGGACACTTAGCATATTAGCCTTTTATAGATATAGAATAGAAGTCCAGTGCACAAAATTCATGCACAGATAGGATCCCTAGGCATGGCCAGCGATCAGGGCCAATTGGGGCCTTCCGGCTG
>NW_005337062.1:0-256 GCF_000412655.1 Myotis brandtii | reverse complement strand
GAACAAACAAACAAAAAAAGGAGAACAAAGAAAGAAGGGAAAAAAAGCAACAAACAAACAACAACAAAAAGGGAAAACAAAGCAAAAAGCAAAAGAAAAAAAGCTAACAAAATAATAAAAGAATAAAATTGAAAAATTGAAATGCCATTCCTTTGGCTGGCTTAAGATTCCAGTTTTCTGGAATGTCTGTGATTCTGGTTCGTTTTTTAAGTAATTTTAATTTATTTGGAAAGTAAACGTATATCCAGAAAATTTT
>NW_005337061.1:0-1510 GCF_000412655.1 Myotis brandtii | reverse complement strand
TAGTTTTTCATCAGTCAATAAAATTAATTTACTCTTCAAAAAAAAAAAAAAAAGAAAAAAAAAGTTTATGAAAACAGTCTGAAAAACTTCATACCGCTTTCTCTAGTCCTCCTGGCAAGGCACTTTATTTATTTATTTGTTTGTTTAGTTAGTTAGTCAGCTAGTTACTTAAGTCTAGGAATCCCTAGTAACTTATATAGTTATCTGACATGAAGATTTAAAGTCTGTCATTGAATAGTTTTATAATTTCTCTCCAAAAGTTTGCTCTCCAGGTGGAATAAAATATTTCAATGTTGGTGAAGCACTCAGAGAATAAACTCAATCCTGACAGAAAAGCTAGGATTTTCAATGTGGACTCTTTCATTTAATTGCCCTCTTGCATTTTCTTTGAGTGATGTTGTCCACTAGCATGGAACTAGGCTGTAGACCATTGTGTAAGGCCCGACCTCTACCTCACATGCTCCTGAGGCCCTGATACAAGACAGACAGGCATCTGACCTTCCCCTTCGATCTATAGTGCCTACGGCCCCCACACAGCCGCGATGGGAGCTCTGGTGGACTCTCAACCCCTGGTCTCTTTTATGCTTCCCAAATGCAATCAGAGGCAAAAGTTGTTCTTTGAAAGCAAGACCTCTTTTTCTCCGGGACTAGGGGAAGCCTATGCCTGGCTTACTGACATAGCAAAGTTCATTTCTGGGTAACTTCTTGTTTTTCTTTTAATACCTTTTTTTCCATTTAACACTCCCCCAAATTAAAGACAATCAATACTAACAATAAGGGTTCAGAATAATTGTATAGTAGCTAAAGTTTCTTCTTATTTGCCCCAGTTTCTTCTTCTTCCTTTCAGTTCACAATTCTTGAGTCCTAGAGGCACTTGGACAAACCACTCTAATAAAGCCAATACCTGGAGTCACCTGGCTGCTTGCCACCTGATGCCTCCTCAGTCAGGCTGTCATGCCTTTGTCTCTCTCTCATCTACTTGGCAATTTTTTTCAGGGCCACAGAATATGGTAATTCGATGACTTATTTGAATGACTCTAATGGGAGAGATCTTTCTAAAAAAAAGTTCTTGACATGTACACTGCTGCCACCACAAGGTTTCCTCCAGAAAACCTTCTTGAACTTATTGATGGTTAAGTTAGTCCAGCAGTCTGGATGGGAAGGATGGGATGAGCTGCAGTCTGTCGCCTTGGGCTCAGCATTTTGAGGGACAGCCTATGGCTCTCCCTCATGCAAAGCAGAAAACTGGACCATATTTCGTCTATGGAATTCTTGTCTTCAATAGTAACTATTGGATGAAAACTCAGGGTATTTCATAAGTGTTAGCTCATGCCAATTCTTAGAATTTCTGGATTAAACTTCTAAGGTGTGTATTGTTATTCTAGAGGCCCGGTGCAGGGATTCGTGGACTGGTGGGGTCCCTTGGCCTGGCCTGTAGAGATAAGACCAAAACGGGCTCTCCGACATCCCCCAAGGGGTCCTGAATTGCAATAGGGTGCAGGCCAGGCCG
>NW_005337060.1:0-257 GCF_000412655.1 Myotis brandtii | reverse complement strand
GGCCTCCCTCTGAGGAGATCGTGGGGTGATGGTGGGGGCCCCCGACCAATCATATCGCACCCGCCTTGGCTGGCCTGGTGCCAGTGCATGTCATAGCGTGGTCATCCAGACGGTCGTTCTGCTGTTCGGCTATTTGGTCAATTTGCATATTACACTTTTATTATTACTGGTATAGACAAAAGGCTAAGTAACCTACCATACATACGTCCGACCATCCGACACATATGACGTGCACTGGCAATTTAAAAATAAATGTT
>NW_005337059.1:0-1108 GCF_000412655.1 Myotis brandtii | reverse complement strand
TAATAAGACTGGCGCATGCAGAGGTCTAGTAACCTCCATGGTTTTATGCAGTGTAAGCGATGAAGTCCTCACAGTGTGGATTACTGTACCATACTGCCACGTTGCTCAGCAGGATAATTTCAAAAACACTATGACAACTCAGAGCACAGTAGGTGTAGAAGCTCATCCCCAGACCCTCAGGCCAGGGATTTTTTTAAGGCCATCTCTCTTCTGCTTTTAGCTAGTTAGACATTGTGGTACTGTAGGCTAGACCATTCAATATGTTTCAGCCTTCTTTCTCCTTTACTTCCTGAACCATAGATGCTGGAAAATATCAAAACTACATTTCCCAGACTCCCTTTCATCCAAAATCTTTCATATAACCCAGTGAAGGGAAAAAAATAACAGCTGGACTGAATATAGGACTCAGCCTCAGGGACGCTTGAGCATAGTTTGATCGCTCATCCAACTTCTTGTAATAGCAACTAAGGAAATGTATCCATTACTGTTAGATGAGGGATCCAAGGATGTTCCTAAGTAATGTGGTTCCCGGTTGTTGTACGACCTGTAATTGATGGACTGTAGCTGAATCTGAGAATTGAAAGCCAGGCCTTCAACCTTCTGGGGACAAGATGATTAGCAAAGGGTTCAAGCTCAGGGACCCTAAATGTTGTGACTTCCCTGTGTGATGCAACCTGCACTCTAGCTTCCTGTCATTTCTTGAGACCAAAGTGTGTCCCTAGTTGTGATCTGGAACATGCTGTCCCCTATCCATAATTAAGGTTAAATAAAATTATGCTGAGTTAAGTATTTTATGATGAACTCAATTCTTCCAACACCAAAAAAAAAACAACAAAAAACACCCATAGAGTCAGATAATTGGGGTTAAAGATATTTTCTATGTGTGAATTCTTTGAAATACCATAGAAGTGAGGTTTCACCACTGAGGAAAAAAAAAAAAGATTAAATGTCAGTATTACATTGACCTTGACCTCAGAATAATGTAGAGAAGTAAAGTGATTTGTGGATTAGAGCCATGATTCAGCAAATATTATAATTGACTTGCTTTGCGAATTAAATCAACCAAATGGGTAGAGTAACTACTTCCTTTACCACTTCTGTTACACTG
>NW_005337058.1:0-1446 GCF_000412655.1 Myotis brandtii | reverse complement strand
TTTAGAGTACAAAGACAATGTTAGGGAACTTATTTGGGGGGAAACAAACTTCTATAATAACTACCTTCTGAATGTGTTGCTCCTGTGCTAAAATTCCGCAGAGCGACAGACATAAAGATCCACATTGGAAGCTGAATCCAGACCAACACTGTGGCTTTGAAAGGGTGGCAATTATCCCGAATGTACAGCTCTGAAACAAGCCTCTGCATATTCTTTAGATAAGTGAACCTATTTTGAGGGAAGAGGGGAAAAGAAAAGGGAGAAAATGTCATTTGATCACTAATAGTGCTTCATAACCATAGCATAAACACGACCAGGTTGTGGGTACTGGCTGAAGAATTTGTGTAGGATTTTTAATTGTCACAAGCTATATTAAGGAGCTGCCTAAATAAAAGGTAAATAAAGCCTTTTACTGAAAATTCTCTAGCAATGTATACAAATTACATAACAATTCAATAAATCTAACATTGGCAGACTATAAGCTTTGTCTATGGTCATCTTTGGCTAGTTAGGCTTTAAGAAGGGAAACCTCACTACTAAACTGGTATTATTGCAGTTTCTATAGGAAATATGAAAAGTAAAAGTACATTTTATTCAAACCTTCCATTCCAGCCAAGCTTAATTACTTGGTCCCTGAATATATTTGTTTGTACCAATGTGGTTTTGTACTGTGTGCGCTCTTAGCCTGTCAAAACAGTCTCCATTCTTCAATTCTTTTTCATGAATATTTTCTTCGTTTCTCTGTTAAGCATATTAGTTATTCCTGTTGTTAAGTCTCACTTTCTTGACTACAGTCTCCTTGAAGGTCAAGTGCTGGGTCTTATTCATCTCTAAATCTCTTGCCATATATTTTGTAAAGGGTATGGCATTCAATAGGTTTGCTACATTTACTTGAATTAAGACAGCATACACAGACATTCCAGGGTCTTTGTAATTCTGTTACTCCTTTATAGACACCTGTATTTTCTGATGCCTGAAATGGCTTAGGTCATCCAACAAATCAGACTTCCGCATCAGCATACCTTTGGAAATGATTTTATCATCTGTGTGGACAACCCACTCTCTTGGCTGTCCACCTGGCACACTCCCTTTCACCTTCCAAGACTGTCCCAATGAAAATGTAGGAAACCTTCAGAGTGTCTTTCCAGAAAGCCACCCATCTCCAAAACGATGTGGCTGAACAATCATCGTGCCAGTGCTGCATCACCAGGGTGCCACCAACTTATCTAGGATGTATTTACAACCCAGGTGAGCAGCTGTAAATCTGTTCTTTTGGCATAGAGCTATAATTGTGAGATTTCTCTGATCAGTAAAACTTCAAAACTACAGGTTTGTCAAGTTTTCTTAACACTAAATAGAGAGAAGCACTTTCATAATGAAAACAGTTGGCAAATGTATACCTATAGAGCTAAATGTATGGATAACCATGTATATATGTATATATAT
>NW_005337057.1:0-271 GCF_000412655.1 Myotis brandtii | reverse complement strand
TGAGCACCAAAGCCCCACTGAAGCAAGTCCTGTTCCTGGGGTGTCTCCTGCACAGCAGATCTTCCTCTGTAGTCAAAACTGGTCCTCACAGCCAATTGGCCTGTAGGTCCATTCCTCCCAGTGACACCTACAGCAATCAAGGCATAACTACAACAAGACTGTGCACACAGCCCACACACGCTGAGCCACTGGGCCCTACAGGACACTTACTACACACGACTTCTCTACTCAATTGAGACATAGAAGCTTTACCTAATACATAGAAACAAAC
>NW_005337056.1:0-833 GCF_000412655.1 Myotis brandtii | reverse complement strand
AAAAAAAATAAAAGTGGACACCAATATTTTCCATTATATTTTAAGTGATACACACTCCCTGAAAATACCCTAGCTGGTTAGGGCTTGGGCGAAGAAATGTTATCATTTGGTTTGTTATCTTTTCTGCAACCATTGGGTTAAGACTACCTGCAGTTATCAGGACAGAAGTGGTTTGTGATTACAACTGCTTATAAACCTCCTCTGAAAAGGGAAGTACAATGATATTGCTTTGGCATTGTGCTGCCTTCCTGTGAGTTTATTTTAACAGATAACTTTGATCATTTTCTAAGCAGCTATAAAAGATGGGCAGATTGAGGCATCTACTGGGAACTGCAGGTTGGGGGTGATTAAATTGTGTTCCCTTCACTTGGATGGCGCTCTTGACCAGTGCTAATGATTATCATCACTGCAGGGACAGCACTATTATCACTGATACTATGAGGAGAAAGAGAGATGGGAAGAAGAGAGGAGATGTGGAAAGAGGATGAGGGAGAAAGTAGGACAAGGGTATTTCTATGTTAGCTACTATGTCCTCTTCATTTACACGCCCCAGCATGTAACACAGTTGCTGGCAAATAACTAATCCTCAATCAAGAATTCATGGGAAAATTCATCCATGGATGGACAGCTAAAAATTATAAACTATCCACATGAATCGTCTGCTAGGCCTGCCATAATAAAATACCACAGATTGAATGGTGTAACTTGTAGGACTTTATTTTGTCACAGTTCTGAATGTTAAAAGTTCAAGGTGCTGGCAAGGATGATTTCTTCTGAGCTTTCTCCTTGGTTTTTAGGTGGCTGCCTTCTTACTGTGTCCTCACATGGCCTTT
>NW_005337055.1:0-234 GCF_000412655.1 Myotis brandtii | reverse complement strand
GCCCATACATCCTGGAATAATACAAAAACAAAACAAAATAAAGCGAACCAACATTAATTAATGCAAATAAACGGAAATAAATAAGTCCAAGATTAATTATGCATACCTAGGGGAATTCCTCGGGCTTATTACAATTATGCATATGTAAAAATTTTAAACACCTACACTAATGAAAGATGCAAATTGACCATTTCTCTGCAACGCCCACCAGCCAATCAGGAGTATGCAAATTGA
>NW_005337054.1:0-1002 GCF_000412655.1 Myotis brandtii | reverse complement strand
TCAGAAATTCAAACCTTGAATTTCTCCTGCACCTATCTTTTTCCTACCTGCTATTTTACAACCTACCCAGGCACAGAGCTAGATATCTCTAAATTTCTCTGTGCAGTGAACCAAGTCTGCTACCTCCTGGCCAGGTAGCTCAGTTGGTTAGACCATAGTCTCAACACACCAAGGTTGCAGGTTGGATCTCCTGTCAGGGCATATATAATAATCAACTAATGAATGCATGAATAAGTGGAACAACAAATAGATGTTTCTCTCTCTCTTCCTTCCTCTCTTTCTCTAAAATAAAAAAGAAAAGAAAAGAAAGGCTATCTACCTTTCTTTGCCATAGACGGACATAATGAAGGATGGTAGAATGATACCTGTAAAAATGCTCACTATTTTAGAGGACAGAAAGTTTATATATTCTTTTAACACAGTGTTTCTCAGTGATGGTGGTTCAGTTAGAGGCCCAGTAGAAGACAGAGGGCATATCCAGGAGGGAACATTGACAAGAGCCCCCTCAAGGGGCTATTTGCAAAGGTGGCAGCAGACCTAAGGGAAACCTGAAAGGGCGGTGGAACTGGGCAGAGGTCTGTCTGAAAGTAGACACTGTCTTCATTGCAATAGGCATTGGATGGATTACTACAAAGCAATAAGTTGTAATGAACTATTGATACTCAATAACATAGATAAATCTGAAAATAATTATGTTGAACACAAGAGTGCGTACTCTGATTCCATTTATTTAAATTCTAATTAAGGTGAAACAGATCTATAAGGTGGAAATCAGATCAGTGGTTTCCAGGCTGCAAAGGTGGGGGCACTGCAAAGGGACACTAGGGATGTTTGTGGTGATGGCATGTTTTCTTTCTTGACTGAGGTGTTGGCTACACAGGTATGTACCTTTGTCAGAACTCATTCAACAGGTCAAGTAAAAGGGGTTTTTACCACATGCAGATACAGTTGATAGAGAAAGAGAGGAGGAAGGAGGGAGGGAGGGAAGGAAGGAAGGAAGGA
>NW_005337053.1:0-619 GCF_000412655.1 Myotis brandtii | reverse complement strand
ATATAAAATAGAAATAGGAAAGGCAAAAAGAGGAATAGCATAACTAAGGGCTGTTTTTTAAAATTTATGTACTTATTTTTTTCTTTGTTAATCCTCTCCAGAGGTTATTTTTCCATTACTTCAGAGAGAGTAGAAGGGAGGAAGGGAGGAGGAGAGTGGAGACAGAAACATAGATGTGAGACACACAGACCGGTTGCCTCCCACATGTGCCCCATGGGGAATGGGGAGTGAATCCACAACCCAGGCACATGCCCTTGATCTGGAATTGAACCCGACACCCTTGGGTCCCTGGGCCGATGCTTTAACCACTGAGCAAAACAGGCCAGGACCAGCAGTTCTTTTGATAACATGCACAAAACTGGCTAAACGTTAGCTACATTGAAACAAGAGAAACAACACTCAAATCAAAGCAGAAATGAAAGACATTACAGCAGAAACTATGAACTACAAACCATCATCAGAGATGCTGGCAGATGACATACAGACACTACATCCAGAAAATTGTCAAGATTCCACTATAAGCTTTAAAATTTAATTTAAAAAAACATACCAACATCACTTCCATTTTTATACACTAACAAAAAAATCTTTGAAGATGAAATGAAGCAGTCAAATTTAC
>NW_005337052.1:0-239 GCF_000412655.1 Myotis brandtii | reverse complement strand
ATCCCACTTGTTCATGATGTATGATCTTTCTAATGTATTGCTGAATCCTATCTGCTAAAATTTTGTTGAGGATTTTAGCATCTATGTTCATCACAGATATTGGCAGGTAGTTCTCTTTTTTGTGGTGTCTTTATCTGGTTTTGGAAATTGGGTAATGCTGGCTTCTTAGAAAGAGCTTGGGAGTGTGCCTTTCTCCTGAATGTTTTGGAATCGTCTGAGGAGGATAGGTTTTAGTTCTT
>NW_005337051.1:0-390 GCF_000412655.1 Myotis brandtii | reverse complement strand
ACGCCCGTCTTCCCAGGAGGCAGCCCGTGTCCTACAAAGTGAGGCTAAGTCTCAGACGCCCGGCACTTAAATATCACAGACGTGTCTTCCGCTCCCTGTTACAGGATCTGCGAGGACATTTAAGCTCCACTTTAAAGACTCGGTGACATTTTGTCAACGTTAGTGCGGTCGCACTGTATCCAGGGAACAGCATGAGCGTGATTTACGCCGCGGAGGAGAGCATAACAGGACATGCTCTGGATGCCTTGCCATTAAGGTGTCCGTCTGCCCTGGGACGGGCAGGTTAATAAAATGATAGAGGTTTCAAGGGCACCCTCCTGTGAACATCTGTGTGTCACATCGTGTGTTCACCGCCCAAAGTCACGTCTTCCGTCCTCCCGTGTTAAAGCT
>NW_005337050.1:0-943 GCF_000412655.1 Myotis brandtii | reverse complement strand
TCGCGACCCACAGGTTGAGAACCACTGCCCTAGGGCATTGTCCCAGACCCAGGGAGGGCCAAATGCAGTGTAGCCTTGCCATTACAGAACAAATGCCCCTGCGGGGTGGGAAGGCCAGGGGATGGGGTATTCCAAATCCTGGCTCTGACCCAGGTGGACCTCAAGCTTGCCGGTGCCCTGGTGATACTGAATTTCTTAGCACAGCAGGACCTTCTGGCCCTGAAAATGGTGAAGGGCTGTGACCAGAATCTTGTGGGTTGGGCCATAGGCCAGAACCCATGTTCTGCCTGCCCCCACCCAGCACTAAGCTGGTAGTTACCATGTATACCCACTGAATGCCATCACTGCCACCCACCTCAGCCCCTTCTCTATCTTTGTGTATGCTCCCGTGTCTGTGTGGGCCACAAACAATGCTGGGACATGAGAAAGAGACATGCAAGCTGTGGACTTTTCAGCTTTTATTACAAAAAGAACTTGATCCTAGCCCAGTTTTCCAACAAGTCACCAACTCAAAGTCTGACGTGGTCAGGGCCTGTCTGGCTGGGGAGTGGGCTGGTGGACAGGTGCAGAGCCCTGCTCAGAACAGCAGACATTTCATTCTTCCCGTCCCGGGCTGGTAGGAGCAGATGTCGAAGTAGCTCTCACAGGTCCTCACTGAGCCTCGTTAAAGCGGGTCACCATTGTCTTGTGCAGTGTTTCCTTATAGGACTCGGAGGTGACCCCATAGGAGCTGCCTCGGGCACCCAGACCGGAGCCCCGCACCCGTGTCTGGGCCTCAATGGCTTTCACAATGCCCTGCTTCTTACGACCCAGGCCACTGCCCTCTTTCCAGCCCATGGCCTGGAGCATGTGAATGCCGATGTTGTCACCGCCCAGACCATCCCTTGTGGGCTGCTTAAAGTCTATGGAGGCGGCAGACATGCCACCATACTTCCTCCTCTTA
>NW_005337049.1:0-203 GCF_000412655.1 Myotis brandtii | reverse complement strand
TGAACAAGAATAGATCCAGAGACAAATGGTAGGGGGCGGAGGGTTATAGAGCAACCAAAGGACTTGTATGCATGCATATTAGCATAACCAATGGACACAGACACTGTGGCTGTGGGGGCTTGCCCAGAGTGGGAATGGCTGGGCGGCAGGAGGGGGGGGGGAGGTGTCAATTGGGGGAAAAGGAAACATATGTAAAACTTTAG
>NW_005337048.1:0-240 GCF_000412655.1 Myotis brandtii | reverse complement strand
AAAGAGGGAATATGCTAATTGACCCTCACGCCATCACCAAGGTGGTCACCCACAGCCAATAGGGAGGGGATATGCTAATTGACTGTCACACCCTCAAAGATGGCAGCCCCCACAGCCATAAGATGGTGGCACCCAGTCCCCTCAGCCATACCAGGGTGGCAGGCATGTGGCAAGGCCGGGCCCTCCCATAGGCGTACCTGGCTTTGCCGCACACCTACCTCTGGAGTCCTCCAGTCCCCT
>NW_005337047.1:0-308 GCF_000412655.1 Myotis brandtii | reverse complement strand
TCTCCTTTTTCCCCCATTGACCTTCCCCCGGCCTCCCTCACCCCCCTGCACATGCCCTCATCTCCCTGGTGTCTGTGTCCATTGATTATGCTTATATGCATGCATACCAGTCCTTTGCTTGATTTCTTACCCCCCGGCACCCCCGTCCCTCCCCTGCCTTCCTGCTGAAGTTTGTCTGTTCAATGCTTCTTTATCTCTGTATCTATTTTTGTTCATCAGTTTATAATGTTCTTTATATTCCACAAATGAGTGAGATCGTGTTATATTTATTTTTCTCTGGCTTATTTCACTTAGCATAATGCTCTCCA
>NW_005337046.1:0-628 GCF_000412655.1 Myotis brandtii | reverse complement strand
TTGAAGGATTCTAAGGCAGTCATATTTTAAGTAAAAAAAAATAGTTCAACAATTCCAAAGCAGACACTAAATAAAAATATCCAGATTTTTTTCAATCTTTTAACCTCTCCAGCATCTTTCACCCTCATCGAATTATAAAATATTACAAAATGCACACAGAGTTAATAACTAAATTATGCGCTATTCTAAAATGTGGAGTGGAGAGTGAAAGGGTCCTTGAGAAAACACACTGGATAGAAAATGTTTATAACATTTGACTGTTTACTCTTCTCCTCTGATATAATGGCTTGAAGAGGAGTCAATGGTGACAAAAGCCTCCTCTGCTCCTCATGAAATGTGATATATGGATGCAGTTATCACTAATATTTCAAGATGGGATGAGATATTACGGTGCTCAAAGGTTTAGTGACGGCAGAGATGCCAGCATGGCTGGGATGCTGTGCGACAGATGTGCTGTTAACTCGGATGCATTATATGGTGGGGATGTCCCGAGGAGTAAGTCAGAATGGCTATTTCAAACTTTAATCTGTGTAAAGGTTTTTTTTAAAAAAGGAATCAGCTTTTAAGTTATTTTCTGACAGTATGCAGATGACTTCAGACACTAGCTTGAACTGCTGAAAGAATATAT
>NW_005337045.1:0-423 GCF_000412655.1 Myotis brandtii | reverse complement strand
AATAGTGATTGCATTGAATCTGTAGATTTCTTTGGGTGGTATGGGCATTTTAATTATGTTAATTGTACCAATCCATGAACACAGTATATTCCTCCACTTGTATATTCCTCCACTTGTTTATATCTTCTATCTCTTTATTCAATGTCCTATAGTTTTTGGAGTACAAGTGTTTTACCTCCTTGGTTAAGTTTATTCCTAAGTATTTTAAATTTTTTTTTTGCTATGATAAATGGGGTTGTTTTTTAGTTTTTCTTTGTGAGAATTCATTATTGGTGTATAAAAATGCCATTGATTTCTGGGTGTTAATTTTGTATTCTGTTACATTGCTGAATTCCTTTATTAACTCTAATACTTTTTGGTGGAGTCTTTAAGGTTTTCTATGTACAATCATGTCATCTATGAATAATGAGAGTTTTACTTCCT
>NW_005337044.1:0-317 GCF_000412655.1 Myotis brandtii | reverse complement strand
CCTCCGCTCAGAGGCCCCACCGCCTCGCCCCCTTCCAGCCTGTGAGCCCTCGGCCAGCAGCTGCCTCAGTGACCAGGCCGATGATTGAGGCAGGGCTATGGTTTCCAAGGAAGGAACCGGCCCTTCCCTCCGTGGGCGGCCATGGGAGAGAGGGCATCGCTTCCGCCCCAGCGAAACCCGCACCCGGGAGCCAGGGTTCCAATGGAGGACAAAGGCTTCCTTCGCAGGCGGGCTCAGCAGACCAGCTCCTCGCCACACCTTGCATGAGCGCGTGTGGCAAGAGAGGGCAGGGAGCTGCTCCTGTGTGTGCGTGTGTG
>NW_005337043.1:0-498 GCF_000412655.1 Myotis brandtii | reverse complement strand
AGCGCTTCCCTGCAGCTTGGCTCTTAGAGTGCAGGCCACTGGACTTAGACTCATTTGTGCTATCCTAAGCAAATCACTCCATTCAATTGAACTTTCCTTGAGCTTAATTTTTTTCATGTAAAGAATGAAGATAATATTATTGTGCAAAGTAAAGTTAATAGTGTACATGAGACAAGCATTTTCTGGACCTTCAGGACCTGTGCAGATTTCAGATATCATCATTGTCGGTGTCATCATTGTTACTATCTCCATCACGGTCTCGTAATTTACCAGGTTGTTTCAGAAGGATGATATGAAGGAAAGGATATGGTAGGTCATACTAGTGTTCACTAATGTTAGCTCCCTCTTCTTCCCAAGCACTTGAAAGAGTAGACTTTCTAGCTCCCTTTGGAGTGGTGAAGCCACATGACTTCCTGATCAATGGAGTAAGTGGAAGCATATTTCATTGATGGTGTGATTCTTTCTCCTTCATCTTGGCAAAGTGGGTCAAGAGGCCTT
>NW_005337042.1:0-405 GCF_000412655.1 Myotis brandtii | reverse complement strand
GGCCATGCATACACCCCGAGTCCCGAGGGCCATGCAGAGTAGTTCTTGCCTGATTCCAGAACTGGGCAGGTGTCTGGCATCAGGCAACCTAACTTGTGTTTGAACCCCAGCTCAGCCTCTGCTAGTTCTACCATGTTGGGCCAGTTCCTTAGTTGCCCTCTTCGAGCCTCAGTTTCCCCTTTAGTATGGGGCGAAAGGGTACTGGGTGGCATGTCTCCTGCGGTGGCATGGCCCCTGCCTGCAGCCCTGTCCGCACAGCGCCCTGCCTCACCTCCAGGCCGGGGTGCTGACGGCTGCCCACTATTGCTAGCGCCGGGTGCTACCCATCCCGGCGGCTCCACACCAGGGTGTGTCACCCTCAGCGCCATTGTGGCCTGGGCCACATAATCCATTGTTACTGAATTA
>NW_005337041.1:0-597 GCF_000412655.1 Myotis brandtii | reverse complement strand
TTTTTTATTTTTTATCTTTTATTTAAAAGAATTTTTTTCTTTATTTAATTTTTTATCTTTTATTTTTTTGTATTATTTTGTTCTTCATTTTATTTTAATTTATTGTTATTTTATCTTATTTTTTTTAGTTTTTTTCCACCCTTTTCTTCCTCAATTCTCCCTTTTCCATCTTGTTTTCTCTTCTCCTGTTCCCAACTTACTTTTTATCCTTCCTTTCTTTTTACCCCTTGTTAATAATTGATCTTATTTATCTGCTTTAGTGATGTATTATTATTATTGTAGTCTCTGTTGGCTTACTCATATATCTAATTTCCTCTCCCCTGCTCCAAGTTCAGGCACCCTTCTCTTTTCTCTTTTTTCACTAGTCAATTTTTTTATGCTTTTGTTTTTCCTCTTCTCTCATGCTCTTTTCTTCTCATAATTGTTTAATTAGTTTCAATCACCAAACTCAAGCTTATCTAACTCGCTTCTATTCTCCTTTTCCAAAAATAAGTGAATACTTTTTTTTGTTTTCTCTTTTTATTTTCTTATTTTTTTTTCATTTCTTTTCTTTTCTTCTTATCCACTCATTTTCTTTCTACCTCCTCTATACTGAAC
>NW_005337040.1:0-282 GCF_000412655.1 Myotis brandtii | reverse complement strand
TAACACCCAAAAATCTATGGCTTTTTTATACACCAACCAGAGGCTCAGTGCACGAATTCATGCACGGGTAGGGTCCCTCAGCCTGGCTGGCAATTGGGGTCTATTGGCCGCTGGGGCATGCAGGGAGAGACTGTGGGCAGCTCAGGGTTGGGGGTCAGGGACTGCAGGAGATTGGCCAGCCATGGGAGGTTGGCTGTGGGAGCACAGTGACCACCAGGGGACAACTCCTGTGTTGGCTGGTCATTCGGTCACTTAGGCTTTTATATATACAGACTAGAGGCC
>NW_005337039.1:0-1064 GCF_000412655.1 Myotis brandtii | reverse complement strand
GATTCAAGATGAGCGAAAACAGTCCGCTGGAAAAGAGCTCGTGTATTTCGATCGTCAAAGCGATTCAAATTGAACTTGGGTTGCGCGTTCCCCACTTTAAAGTAGAGAGGTTTACGGATTTGAATCCGCACCTTCGTTCTTACAAGCATGTGATCAGTACTGCATTCTGCACCACGCATTACGCGGGTGATTCGGATCTCCTTGGCATCTCTTTGACGGACAATTACATAATCCAGCAGGTGCTGGTGTCCACTTCTTGGGTGCCTCCACGTCGCAATATCACGCTCTTCCAGTCGAAATTGTGTGTTGGTGATGGACAAAGAATGCGTAGCACAGAGGCCTAGCAGTAACTCACCATTTCTGTTCATTTTTCCGATACCATGGGCACCAAGAACGTTGGGCCAGATACTACTCTCACGGCCAACTCGAGCGTTGAAGTCGCCCATAAGAAATATTCGATCGCCTTCCGGCGCCGAACTGATAGTCGCAGACAGCTGTGAGTAGAATCTGGTCTTATCTTCCTCTGCATGGTTCATCGGAGGCGCATAAACACTGATAAGGGAGGCAAATTTACCTCGTCCCAATCGCAAACGTGCAGTCATTAGCCTCGGGCTGACTCCAACAGGTTCACCGACCAGTAGCGAATTGATTCGGTCGGCTATCGCAAAACAGACACCATGTTCACGTGGAGCGTTAGCGGGATGGCCAACCCAATAGAACGTATAACCGGCGCCTGCCTCACGAAGCTTACCGTGGTCGGCAAGTCTGGTTTCACTGAGAGCTGCGATATCGATATTATATCGCCGCAATTCCATGGCAACAAGTGCTGTACGACGCTCAGGACGATCTTCTGTCGAGCGATCAAGCATTGTACGCACATTCCAGGATCCAACGATAAGTGGCTTGCAGGAACGGCGTGATAGAGATGTTGGAGGCTTTGGCGGTTCTGGCGTGACCATACATGATTCATTCAGGTGCACAGCTGAGCTGTATGAAATATCAGGGCACACAGAATACCGTACCGATTGGTCAGTTCGATAACGGGGGGAGAAAGGGGGAGGGGG
>NW_005337038.1:0-795 GCF_000412655.1 Myotis brandtii | reverse complement strand
TTATGAACCAGATAAGATGTTAATAATCTTTTATGGTGTAAAGAGCAGTGGGAAAGTTTAAATGCGTCATCAACCTCCAGAATGATATATAGGCACCTGGTGACAATAGTTCCTCAGGGAATGGTGACTGGGGTGACTGGAAGTTATTGCATTTGTGACATTTACAGATGTTGGACCCAGGATATAGGGTTTTATAGAGATAAAACCAAGTTAAAGACTACATAATTGGGATGGACTTGCGTCCAATATGACTGATGTTCTTATATACAGGGGAAATTTAGAGACAGATACACAAGTAAGGAGAACACCATGTGAAGATGAAGCCAGAGATAAGGGTGCTGTGTCTACAAGTCAAGGAATGCCAAGGATTTCCAGCCAACCCCAGGAGCTAGGGGAGAAGCATGGAACAGATTTCCCCCCCAGCTCTCAGGAGGAGCCAACTCTACTGACACATTGGCCTTGGACTTCTAGCATCTAAAACTATGAGACTATAAATTTCTGTTGCTTAAGCCCACCCCGTATGTGGTACTTGTTACAGTAGCACTAGCAAACAACCTGTGTACAGTGATCTGGGAGGTGGCATCTTTAGCAGAAGGCCAGACTTGTGTTCACGTTTCAGATCTGCTGTATACTAGCTGTGCTACCTCAAGCAACTTAACTTCAAAAAGCATATTCCTTGCAATATTAGTGGCCTGACCAGCAGTCATTCTTTACATCTTTCTGCTTTTTAAAAAAAAAATGTATTTTTTTTTATTGGTTTCAGAGAGGAAGGGAAAGGAAGCGAGAGATAGAAAC
>NW_005337037.1:0-428 GCF_000412655.1 Myotis brandtii | reverse complement strand
AATGTGTTAAAAACAATAACAGGAATGGCAACAAAAAATAACCATCCATAGGCACTCCAAAATAATGCCTGCTCAATGTCTACATTTACAATTCCCAAAAACTCCTCTTCTATGGTCAAATAAACTAGATTTATATGTTGTAAACAATACTTTCAAATATTTTTAAAGAGTAATGTGAGGCCCTGGCTGGTTTGGCTCAATGGATAGAGTGTCAGCCTATGGACCAAAGGATCCCAGGTTCAATTCCATTCAAGGGCATGTACCTAGGTTGCAGGCTCCTCCTGGCTCAGACCCTGGTCAGGGTTCACGCAGGAGGCAACCAATCGATGTGTTTTTCTCACATCGATATTTCTGTCCTTCTCTCTCCTACTCTCTCTAAAAATCAATGGCAAATTAAAATACCAACGGCATATTTCACAGACCTAGAA
>NW_005337036.1:0-604 GCF_000412655.1 Myotis brandtii | reverse complement strand
GAAATCAAACCTGGGACCCTTTGTTACTGGAACGTTGCAGGCGGACGTTCTGTCCACTGAGCAAAACCGGCCAGGGCTATTGTTGTTTTTTAAACTCTCTACAGACTGTGTACCTTATTGCCTGGCTGGGTGGACCACTTCCCACTCCTTCTTTCTTGCCATGTCTGTCCCCCATCTTTGCCTCAGAGGAGCCCCACTTTCACTATTATTGCTATCCTCTCCTCATCCAAGGGAACCTTTTCCTGCTGGCTTATCCTTCCATTTTTTTCATGTTGCTAGTATAAATAAATATATATTCCCATCTCTTTCCTACACAAAGCTATATACTCTTTCTAAACCTTGATAATTTCATTTAAAAGATACAAGTTGGAGACCACTATGTATTGGGGACATAGAGCTCTTCCTCATTCGTTAGTGTGCCTCCACAGCGTTCTGTTGGAGGGACGTACCATGCTTACTGAACCATTTCCCTACTGGTGGATGCTTGGGTTGTTTCTGTTTATGGGGTATTACAACACTGCAGTGAATCAGTTGTGGTTCTTTCCAGGAAAAAGATGAGACTGTGAGGGAGAAAAGTGATAATTCATTTGAAAAACCATAGAGA
>NW_005337035.1:0-1679 GCF_000412655.1 Myotis brandtii | reverse complement strand
TATATTTTATTGAATAATAATAATTTGTATTATGCAAATAATAAGAGTAAGATTTTTAATTTTTAGTGGTAATTTAAATCAGCCATACTGGTCAAATGTTAAAGAATTATCATTATGACTAATTGCTAAAAAGATTTATATTAAATCAATTATCCAGTTGAACTGGTTCATTAGTCCACAGTCTATTTGACTGCTGGAGAGTGTAAAAAGAATCTCCATTTTTCTCTCTTTTCTGTTTTGGCACTGCCTCCAGGACAGTCCCAGGTGTGGAAGTATATAGTAATAGCCACAGGTATGTGAATCCCCAACAGAAAATTCTTCTCTAGGTAAAAGGAACTGAGAAAAGAGTTCCCTGTTGTGATTCAAAAATTGGAAAAGGAAAGGAACTAGAGTACCCAAAACAATTTTGAAGAAGAAGGAAAAAAAATGAGATAACTCAGAATTCCCAATTTTCAAATTTAACGTCAAGCAACAGTAAACGAGAGAGTGTGATATTTATGGAAGGATATATACATTACTAAGTGGAGCAGAATAAACAGTCCAGCAATAACCCACAAACACATTTTTACTCTATGTAAATTAAAAATAAATGCTAAAATCAAAAGTTACAAAATGTTTATAGCATCAGTTTTATATCACTGTATTGGAAGAATGAGGGGAGGAAAAATGTCTTTGTGGTAGGTGGTGAAGTTAAATCCTTATCTTCTGTTGTAGGTAGTTAATAGATAATTTCCAATATTAAAGCATTAAAATCATCACTTTAAAGCATGTTATTTAGAAATATGGATATATATATATATGAAAAAATGGTGAAGAGTTGAAAGTGGTTGTTTCTGTACAGTGGTATTCTGGGGTAGGGAGACAAGCAAGAATTGCTGTCTGATAATGTATGACATGTATGAGTTAGAGTATAGTTATATGTAATTGTTCTATAGTACATAATATAAAATAAGTGGGATTTTAGAGGGTGGGAACCAGTTTTGGCTACGAAAACAGGAAGAACAAAGACCAGTTCTATCTAATTAGAGTTCTTAACTTGGTGGTAATGGTGGATCTGGTAGGTCCAGGGGCCAATGAAGGAAATGAGCTGTCTAGAAGGGACCTATGGTCCAGGAACAGTAGAACAAGTGATTGGCTCAATCTTGAATGCCGGGGTGGTTTGGACTTAGAAGTCTGGAGGTATTGAACTCAGATGAAAAGTAACTGACTCCACCAACGTGACCTGAGATAGACCACTTATCTTCCTGAACCCCAATTTCATAACTGTAAAAGCAATTATCTTTAAGGGTCACTTCTGATTCTATGATAAAATTAGAGTTCCAGGATGATTATTCTGTGGCAGGGGGATTGGGAGAGACACAAGCAGGCAGTCTAACTTAGAGTCATTATAATTATCTGTTTTAGAGGCCTAATGGAAAATACCAGGTATTTATTTTGAGGAAGAAATGAAAGATAGCAATAATATATAAGGAAAAGATTCTCAAACTCACTGGTCTCAAGATTCCTTTAAAACACTTGTTTTTAATTATTTAAAATCCCAAAGAGCTTTTTAAAATTGGGGTTATATTGATCAATGCTTACTGTCTGTATATATAAAGGGCTAATATGCAAAGTATCCCCTCAGGAGTTCAACCATGAGACTGGGAGTTCAATCACTCACTATGATGTATGCTGACCAC
>NW_005337034.1:0-225 GCF_000412655.1 Myotis brandtii | reverse complement strand
AGGCACAGGAAAACGCTTCAAAGACATTTGGTTAAAGTGTAACATGTTTGCACCTGGCTATAAAGCAAGTCGGGTTCCTGGGCTGAAGAAACTAAAAGGAGGCTAGTCGCTAGAGAGAGGAAGCCGAGTTGCTATGTGACGTCATTACCCGGTACCCACAGCATCTTTTCCGGGCAAGGCTGGGCTGTGGCTGCATTTTGTGCCATGGGGTCTTGGCAGCGTTGG
>NW_005337033.1:0-200 GCF_000412655.1 Myotis brandtii | reverse complement strand
TATCTGGACAATGCTCTAACCCAGTGGTCGGCAAACCACGACTCTCAAGCCACATGCGGCTCTTTGGCCCCTTGAGTGTGGCTCTTCCACAAAATACCAAGTGCGGTATTTTAAATATGAGGGATAACGGAAACCCACCCCCTGGGGCCTGGGCTGACGGTTGAGCTGACAACACTCCTGCCTCTGGCAAGGCGTGTTTC
>NW_005337032.1:0-342 GCF_000412655.1 Myotis brandtii | reverse complement strand
AACCTGGGACCTTTCAGTCCGCAGGCCGGTGCTCTATACACTGAGCCAAACTGGTGTCGGCCAGACTTGTCTTCTTGATAATTTTCTATTGGAGCCTACCAGACAGTTTTTGAATAAATAAGTGAAAAATGAATTTCAGCATAATCTCTTTCAAAAAGCCTTCTCAATTATATTAATACTCTTCCTTGTTCTGGTATCTGAACATATCGTTATTACCATTATAACCTATGACATTTTACTTTCATGTTCGCTTCACTGAATAACTTTTGAGACTAGTTAATAGGGTATGATCATCAAAATTTTTTAAAAACAAAAAGTGAAGAATGGAGATAACAGGGATTT
>NW_005337031.1:0-233 GCF_000412655.1 Myotis brandtii | reverse complement strand
TGAGACTGTGCTTTCGGAAAACCACAAAATAAAACCAAAACCCCAAATAAAACTGGTCCTAAGAGGGAAGTAGTGTGTCCAGGGTGGAGAGGATGACTTGCCAGAAGTGAGGGCGGAGCTTGTGTTCTCAGGTGAGCCACAGCACCATGTGCAATGTTCCCAACGATGGGATATGGGCAGAGAAACGCCTGTCATGTTAGGCTGGGACTTTGGGGAGTGGGTGAGCCCTCTCT
>NW_005337030.1:0-247 GCF_000412655.1 Myotis brandtii | reverse complement strand
TCCTGGATTGCGAGAGGGTGCAGGCCAGGCCGAAGGATCCCTCCGGTGCACAATCGGGGCAAGGGAGGGACACGGGAGGTTGGCCAGATGGGGAGGGACTGCGGGAGGGCCCCAGGGTGTGTCCAGCCCATCTTGCTCAGTCCCGATTGGCTGGGCCCTAGCAGCAAGTTAACCTACCGGTCAGAGCATCTGCTCCATGGTGGTCAGTGTATGTCATAGCAAGTGGTTGAGCAACCTTAGCATATCA
>NW_005337029.1:0-724 GCF_000412655.1 Myotis brandtii | reverse complement strand
TCTATAATACTTTCAACAATAAAGGTAAGTTTTAAAAGATAAAAGAGTAATCTGTACTCAATTACACATTGTATCAGTTCACACGCTCACCAGTAGAACATTGAACATGGGTATCCAATATTTTCATCAATCCCTTAAACTGGTGTCTTTCAGAAAAACATTTTTGCCTATTTGTTAGGTGAAATCTCACTATTATAATTTACATTTTTGATTGCTAATGAGTCAACATGTTGATGCAATTTCCATTTTGGTTATATTATTCAAATCCTTTCTGTGGGATAGGTACTCAATTTTTTCTTAATTTAAAGAATTGTTTGGTTTAGTAAAAACTAATTTATAAACAATATTCAGAGAATCATTTATATAAATCTGTCAGAAACAACTTTATTGAAATTGATGCAATTTTTCCTAACACATGAGAGTATTATGTTATTCAGTTGCTTTTGCACAGTTCTGAGCTTTAAGGAAAGATGAAATAATTTGCATGTAAACTCAACAAATATGCTTGTCCACATCTTTACTTTCAGCATATGTCACTGGGAAACATACTCCATAAAAGTGGGGGAATTTCTTCTGCCTCATCAGAGGAAGCCTTCTAAATATTTTATTGATGGTCTCTCATCCTGCAGTAAAAAAATCAACCGCCTTAGTCTGATTGTGCCAGTTATATCAGAGTAGAGTATTGGATCTTGTGGAGAAATTTTCTTACCTACAGAAAGAAGTA
>NW_005337028.1:0-308 GCF_000412655.1 Myotis brandtii | reverse complement strand
ATGTACCTACACACCGCTCTCAGCCAAATCCAGTGCCTGTGCTGGGGGAGGGACCATGGCATGAAAGATTACTGAATGTGTTGGGGGAAGGGACTGTAACAGAAAAATTACTGATCGTTTTAAAGAAAGAAAGTGGTATGATATGCTCCAGCCAGGCGTGACCCCGTTTTCCACCTTAACTTTTACCCTGCCAGTTAACGCTTTGTAGTTTTTGCCAAAAATAGCTTAGCTGCACTCTTAGACAGCGCTGCAGCTGCGAGGTTCCTAGGGGGTGATAGATCCTCCCTTCCCCCAACCGGTGGGCGGGG
>NW_005337027.1:0-263 GCF_000412655.1 Myotis brandtii | reverse complement strand
TCATTATCAGAGAAGGAAAGCCTAAGGACACAACTTTGTGACACAAACCAGTAGCTCTTAATCTGTTTTACTCATAAGAATCACCTAAGATATCTGTTATATTTTCCCAGGGCTCAACCCCAGAGATCCCCAGATCTCCAGTAAAACCAAACTGAAACAAAACAAAAAAACCTATGTTTCCAGCAATTCTTACTGAGCCCTTTTGACTGGCCATAGACACAAGATAACCAGCGGTGTTTACCTTTCAAGGGAAGTGTTGGAGT
>NW_005337026.1:0-226 GCF_000412655.1 Myotis brandtii | reverse complement strand
TTGGACAACCTTGATGAAATGGACATATTCCTAGAAAGATACAATATTCCAAAATTTAATCAGGAAGAATCAGAAAACTTGAAAAGGCTAATAACTACTGATAAAATTGAGGCAGTAATAAAAAACAAAACAACAAAAAAAACAAGCAAGCAAACAAACAAAAAAACCAATAAAGATCTTCCAGCAAACAAAACCCTGGTCCAGATGGCTTCATAGGGGAGTTTTA
>NW_005337025.1:0-342 GCF_000412655.1 Myotis brandtii | reverse complement strand
GCAGTCAGACATCCCTTTCTCAATCCAGGACCACTGGTACCTAACCACTCACCTGCCTGCCTGCCTAATGCCCCCAACTGAGCCCCCCTGCTGGCCTAGTCGCCCCCAACAGCTCTCCCCTGATGGCCTGGTCAGCCCCAACTGCGCTCCCCTGCCAGCCTGGTCACCCCCAATGGCTCTCCCCTGATGGCCTGGTAGCCCCCACGGCTCTCTCCTGACAGCCTAGTCACCCCCTACTGCCCTCCCTTGCTAGCCTGGTTGCCCCCAATGGCCCTCCCCTGCAGGCTTGATCTCGCTCCTAACTACCCTCCCCTGCCAGCCTGGTCGTCCCTAACCCCCTGC
>NW_005337024.1:0-239 GCF_000412655.1 Myotis brandtii | reverse complement strand
AGAGATAGAAATGATGAGAAAAACTCATTGATCGGCTACTTCCTGCTCATTCCCTACTGGGGATTGAGCCCACAACCCGGGCATGTGCCCTTGACCAGAATTGAACCTGGGACCCCTCAGTCTGCAGGCTGACGCTCTATCCACTATACCAAACGAGCTAGGACTATCCCTCATATTTAAAAGATAAAATTGCAAAAACCCGTGGAGCCCGAGCCGGAGCCCGCAGCTCCCAGGGGCGC
>NW_005337023.1:0-308 GCF_000412655.1 Myotis brandtii | reverse complement strand
CCAATTAGACAAGAGGAGGGAATATCTCTTTTTTTTTTAATTTTCAAATATATTTTTATTGATTTTAGAGAGAGAGGATGGGAGATGGAGAGAGAGAGAGACCCAAAGATCTGATACAGTAGCCAGACAATCCTTGGGCTGCCTGTCCCTACAGGAGCCAATTCAGCAGAGACAGGGTGGAATCATATGAGCGTTGATTCCCATCCTGCCCGCAGCCTGGGAGAGCAGCAGGTCACCCACAGAAACCTGCTCTGCTCGCGCCCCCATAAGCCCGCTGCTTGTATTGGGTAGAAGGACAAGGAGTACAG
>NW_005337022.1:0-231 GCF_000412655.1 Myotis brandtii | reverse complement strand
AAGAGCTTTAGTTTTAGGGTCTATTATTACTAGAAAACTGTGCCCTGTCTCGGGAGAGTGCACGGGCAGCCCCGTTGATTGCGATGCGCGCTCCCCAGAAAGGGGTCCGGGTCCAACAGGTGGAACCACGGCCCGCTCTGCCCTGAGCAGGTGTCGGCGGCCTCGGGAAAGACGCTGGGAAGAGCGGCAGCGGCACTCCGTGATCCTCCGACAAGGGTTGCGGGCATCAGC
>NW_005337021.1:0-233 GCF_000412655.1 Myotis brandtii | reverse complement strand
GATATTTCCAGACAAAAATATTATTTTACTTTTTCCCAAAAAATGAAGGTACTAATGGGGTTCGCCTCTGTTGTGTCTAATGATAAGTTCTATATATTTTACCCTCAAATGGGCAGGACTAAATATGTGCTTGATTTTAAAAGTTAGTCTCACATAAAAGATTTTATACATTTATTTTTCCCTGAGTAGTGTTGGTAGTATACATGCTGAACATGAAAAATCTATCATCTATC
>NW_005337020.1:0-830 GCF_000412655.1 Myotis brandtii | reverse complement strand
AGAAAGAACTCATGGAAACAGACAACAGTGTGGTGATTGCGGGGGTGGGGGGGAGGAAGGGGAGGTGAAGGAGGAAGAGGGATATGGGGGATCAATTGTGATGAAAAAATAATTTTAAAAAATAAATTCTATTAATAATGCTTCTAAAAATCAGTTTGGTGAAATAATCTTGTTATGGAAACCATGTCTATTGTCAGTTTAGGTTTAGAATATCAGCATAAGGCAGCTCATCTACCTCTAACTCAAAGTATCTCCTAAATAGGTGTCTTTTAGACAGTGCTTCCTGTGTTCTAAGCATCCTACGAGGTGCCTCTATATGCATTTTCACTGATTTTTCACAAGAACAACATGACATAGGTCCTACTTTTATTCTCATGTTATCAATGGTGAAAAAATGAGGTTCAGGGAAGTGAATTCAATTCCCCATAGCCACACAGATAGCTCCTGTTGGGGGGATAAAAATGATTCCTGCATACAACTGGGTGGTTAACTCTTAGGCTCGGCTTTTTGATAAATAGAAAGGTTGGAAGAAAGAGTCTTTTTCTATCCAAACATGCTTTGTGCTCAAACAGAATGTGAATATAGCTTCTGAAACTGAATTTGAAGATAACCAGAAATTTTTAATGCGGGATGGTATCATTAGATCATGAAGTAAGCTTAAATTGGGTGAGGAAAGATGCACATAAATGTATTTCTCAATTTTCTTGCTGCTGCTGAAGACCTATACACACACACACCTCTTCATTCGCAGGTGGGTGGAAGTAGAATAGTCAAGGCCCAGGAAGACAGGTGAACAGAGGTGTGAGCGTACATGTTCAGGGCACAGCAAA
>NW_005337019.1:0-351 GCF_000412655.1 Myotis brandtii | reverse complement strand
GGAGAAGGAAAGGGAGAGGGAGAGGGAGAGGGAGAGATGGAGGGCCCTCACCAGCAGTCCCGCCTCTGCACGTGAGCTGCAGAGGAAACACCTTTTCTGACCGCTCATTGGCTAAGCTCCCCGTACACTACTCGCAGTGTTCTTGGTAACTTGCCTATAAGAATCCAAGAAGGTGATCTAGGATTTTTCCACCTCACGCCTAGAGGAAAAAACGAAAGGCCCCTGCTGGAGGGGCTAAGAAATGTCATATCCTGGAACCAAGATGGCGACGTAAGGTACACAGACCTGTGCATGCTGCCTCCCACAACAACATGGAGACTACCAACTATAAGACAAACAGCTATTATTCAG
>NW_005337018.1:0-227 GCF_000412655.1 Myotis brandtii | reverse complement strand
GGTGACCCGCCTGCCAGTGCGCCCCGGGCCAAGGTCGGCGGTGTCGTGTTCTTCCTCTTCCGCTGGGCGCTTGTGTCCACTTCGTGTCCTTTAAACGGAGCGCAGTGACGGACTTCGCTGAATCCCTTTCCTTCCGATCACACGCCTGTAGGGGAAGGTGCCCGGGAAGGCAGTGCAATAAACACGTGTAGCGCCACCGTGCCGCGTGCTCGCGTGTTTTCTCGGAA
>NW_005337017.1:0-262 GCF_000412655.1 Myotis brandtii | reverse complement strand
ACCTAAAGTAACCATAAAAGATGATCTGAAATTAAACATTCATTAAAGCAGTTACGATGGGTAGTCACTTCCTAGGCTGGTATCTTCCCTGATAAGGTCAATCTTTCCCTAAACTGAGCTTACTGTCTTTTTTGCATCTATGATAACACATCATTGAAATGTCAGGGTAACCTGTAACTTCCCCTTTTCCCGGACTCCTCAGGGCACAACCAAATGTGCCTGGGTACCAGGACAGATACCACAAAGTCCTTCATTGTTATTG
>NW_005337016.1:0-236 GCF_000412655.1 Myotis brandtii | reverse complement strand
GCGTGATGTGGTTTCAGGGACACTGACAAGGGCCTGCAAGCACCAGATATCAACCTGACCCATTTCACGGTGCCTGAAATGCCCCATTGAGAATCTGTGGCCCTGGTCCCCTTCCTAAAGGAACGGTGAGTGCTTCTGAAGGGCTAAGCTGGCAGGAAGCTCTTGTGAGGACCTGGTGGCTGGCCTGGCAGTGCTGCTGGTTTGGGGAAGGGGGGCAGGGGGGCCTGCGGGGGCAG
>NW_005337015.1:0-558 GCF_000412655.1 Myotis brandtii | reverse complement strand
TCTCTCATCATTGATCTCTCTCTCTCCCTCTCTCTCTTTTCATTTCTGAAATCAATAAAAATATTTTTTAAATATTCTGA
The DNA here is from genome assembly GCF_000412655.1 of Myotis brandtii. NCBI lineage: Eukaryota > Metazoa > Chordata > Mammalia > Chiroptera > Vespertilionidae > Myotis > Myotis brandtii. The sequence goes on along the minus strand of NW_005337015.1, from coordinate 478 downwards.
AGGCATAAACTGTACCAAGACCTTGTAGAAAATCCAGGTTTTCTTAGGAGATGCACCTTGGATAGAGAAGCTTTGTCCCTGCAGGCCTTCCTGATCCCGAGACCCACTCCTTGAGCAAGCAAGAAGACTAAGCCCTCCTGTTTCCACCCCTCTCTCCTCCATCCCAGGCGAGAGCTCTGTCCAGGGTCCTCAGGAAAGTGAATCTTCTCATTGTCCCCCACACACGGCTTCTGGTCCAGGCAGGAACTGTTCCTTCTCCCTGGGTCACTGAGTCTGTGCTGTTGCACCCAGAGGTGACGCTTCCCCTTCCTGGGTTACTTCCCTGTGCCCTTGGCTCAGGTCCTCCATTGATCATTAAGGAGGAATTTCCATAACAACATGAATTCATCCATTTTTTTCTTGTTCTGTCCCAAAACGACTCTTATTCATCTTCATTCCTCTCTTTCTCTGCTTTTTCCTACCTAAGATCTTTTTTTCC
>NW_005337014.1:0-286 GCF_000412655.1 Myotis brandtii | reverse complement strand
GACACTGACCAAGTCCAGCCCAGCGGTTCTCGGACTTGAGTGTGCCCCCGAATCACCTGGGAGCTGATAAAACTCCCCCTGCTGGGCCCCAGCCCCCCGGGGTTTCTGATTCAGGATCCCTGGGCTGGGGTGAGGGCTGAGCATTTGCATTTCTGACAAGTTCCCAGGCTGGGCTGATGCTTGCTGGCCCTGGGACCACACTGAGAACCGCAGTGCTGGTTCCACAGCCCATCGAGTAGGTAGGCTTTTGCTGGCTGTCATTCCACGTGGCACTTCCTCACCACTT
>NW_005337013.1:0-482 GCF_000412655.1 Myotis brandtii | reverse complement strand
AGCAGGAAGGGGGTGAGGGAGGGAGAGACCAGGGTGGGGAAGCACCACGCACAATCCCTGGGGCCTCCTGTTGGTAATGGTCGGGGCTGGGGGGGTCCAGCACCCTGCTGGCGGGTCTGCAGGACGGCCTGGATGGAAGTGTGGGCCTGGCCCCCAGGGACACATGACTGGAGAGAGGCAGAGACAGGTGAGACTTCTCAGGCCTCGGAGCCACGCCCTCTCTGCTGACCCCACCTGAGGGCCCCACAGGAAAGGGCGTGGAGGGCTCCTGGCTGCAGAAGTGGTTTATTGACCAGTCCACCTCCCTCAGCCTGGCTGGCCCACCTGTGGGGCTCACGGTGTGTGGGACAGACCCTGGTGGAAAGTGGGCAGAGATGGGGGCGGTGCCCACTCAAAGGGCAGTTCCTGACCTTCTCGGTGGCTCTGGCAGGTATCAGCCTGTACATGGGTGCCCACATCCTGGGTAGGAAGCCGTTCTCAGA
>NW_005337012.1:0-299 GCF_000412655.1 Myotis brandtii | reverse complement strand
TATAATATAATATCTATATATACAATAGAGAAATATGCTAATTAACCGGGAAGCCATAACGGGTCAACTGGACAGGAGGAGGCTGCGTGCGTGGCATCGGGGGCGGGTGGCAGGGGCCTCAGTGCGCCTGCGCTGGGGGAAGGCCTGATCAGCAGCAGCCGCAGCTGCTTCAAGGGCCGGAGAGGGAGGCAGGGCCGGACTGGAGGTTGGGTGGTGCCACGTGTTTTCGAATCGTGCGCTGGGCTCCTAGTAATTAATATAATATATAAAATAATATAGTATAGTATAATATAATATAG
>NW_005337011.1:0-311 GCF_000412655.1 Myotis brandtii | reverse complement strand
GCCGGCTTCTCATCCACGGGCTCCGCGTCCAAGGCCTCGGGGGCGGGAAGGGTCCGGCCCCGCCGGCTGAAGTGGTCGGACTGGAGGGTCAACACAGGACAAATCAACCACAGACACGGGCAGTGGGGGCTGGGCCCGAAGAGGCGCCCGAGGGCTGTGTGGACATGTGGTGAGACCGTTCTTTTTTTTTTTTTCATGGATCTCAGAGAGGAAGGGGGAGAAACATCAATGATGAGAGCCCTGGCCAGTGTGGCTCAGTGGACAGACCGTCGGCCTGGCTGAAGGGTCCCAGGTTCGATTCCGGTCAAGGG
>NW_005337010.1:0-203 GCF_000412655.1 Myotis brandtii | reverse complement strand
AGCCCCATGGCCGTGCTATTGTGGTGAGCTCAGCCTGCAGCCTGGCGGGGACGGGGTCCGGTGACCTGGGGCTGGCCTCCCAGCAGGCGTCCCCTCTGGCCACTCCTGGCACCAGCACCAGCACACGCAGAGCTCTGCTGCCCCCGTGTGGCCGTCATCAGCATCACAGCCCGTGGTCAGCAGGAGGCTCTCCCCATCCTCTG
>NW_005337009.1:0-526 GCF_000412655.1 Myotis brandtii | reverse complement strand
AAGGCCTCCTTATAACCCCAAGAAAGGGTGGTGTCAGAAAGATTGTGAGGGAGAGCTTCTAACTCCACCCAGCACTAACAAGGTATCCCTCCCCCACTGGAGTGTCAGTGGACCCAGGTGGGGAATCTGGATTTCACCCTCAGTTCCAGCAACAAGAAGACAGCCCTTTTCCCCCTTGCCATGATGTCAGAGTAGCCTTCCAAAACAAGATTTTATTAAAATCCATGGATTTAAAACATAATGCCTTAAATATTCATATAAAACTTTAAAAAATCATTATGATATCAAGAACCAATGACAAATCAACTTTAGATGACACAAATTAGAATTATTTGACAAGTATTTTAAAGCTGCCATCATAAAAAAATGTTTCAACGAGAAATAGCAAACAAACTTTTTGAAACAAATGAAAAAATAGAAAATCTCAGCAAAAAAAATTATATATATATATAAAACCTTGACAAAGAAACAGGTGATATATTGAAGACAAAAATGGAAATTTTTAGACCTGAAAAACACAATAACT
>NW_005337008.1:0-372 GCF_000412655.1 Myotis brandtii | reverse complement strand
CACACATGTCTTACTAAGGCATTTAGAAACTTACAGTGTTTTTTTTCTTTAGCAGGAAAGCCTCTAGTTCTCTCCATTTTTAGGACTTCAGTTTTGCATTGAATTAACTTGGAGAATGAACACATCCATTTGCCCTGGTAGGCAAGGCCGCTTCATGGTCTCATAATTTGTGCAGCCATTTAGAAGGGACTGTGGTAGGTTTAATAGTTTGCTTTTATCATCCTGAAATTCTTAATTTGAACAAAGAGCCCAGAACTTCCACGTGACTTTTCATAGTCCTTCCCCTACACCTGACCATTATTTGGGAAAATTCTGTAATGTGATCAACAGAGAGTAGTACAGCGGCAAGGAAACCTGGAGAAGCTGTGAAGG
>NW_005337007.1:0-1176 GCF_000412655.1 Myotis brandtii | reverse complement strand
TGCATGTTAATGGGTATGACAACAATCTATATATATAAAAGCCAAGCGACCAGAACAGTAAAACGACCAGAACAACTGGAACAATCGGTTACTATGAGGCACACTAAAGCAGCCAACCGGCCCAATGGGGGCCCCAATTGGCCCCCCAAACCTCCCATAGCCCCTCCCCCTTGCCAGCCCTGTCCCCAATTGTCCCCCCACCCTGATTGGGGATGGGGCTGGCAGCCAAACTCCCACATGCCCTCCCCCCTGCCGGCCCGGCCCTGATTGGCCCCCATCGGGGTGGGCCAGCTGGACCCCACTGTGCACGAATTCATGCACTGGGCCTCTAGTATTGTTTAAAAGTCTAGCATACCCAAATTAATCTGCAGAGTTAAAGCAACATGTCACCAATCTCCAAGTGACTTTTGTGGAACTTGGTACTGCTATTGTAAATTTATATTGAAGTAAGTTTTTCCAAGTTCAGCCAAGGCAATCATGAAGAACAATGTATGAGGACTGGCTCCATAAGACGTCAAGACATTAAAATGTTATAGAAAACAAGACAGTGCTGTACTAACACAGTGTTAGACCACTAGACCACGGGAACAGAACAGAGCACCTAGAAATACCATAGACCTAAACCACAGGAAACGCCATGCATGATAGAGGGGCTGATGCACAGAAGTGACGAGAAGATAAACTTTTCAATAATGTGTGTGGGCAGCGAGGGATCCAAATGCAGTGGGATGAGATTGCACCCCTGGCTCCTACAATGCACTGAAACCCAGAGCAGATGGAGAAGAGCTATTGTTTTACCAAAGACAAGACAGTGGAGCTCTTAGAAGGTAATATCGTGGGATATCTCCAAGAATTTAAGGTAAGAAGGGCTCCCTGAACAAGACATAAAACAGCACTATTTATAAAGAGAAACATGGAAAATTTGGACTATGTTACAATTCAGGACTCTTCATAAAAGGCAACATAGGTAGTGCTAAATCATCAGCCATCAGGTGAGAGAAGAATTTTTCAACACATGCAAGCATCAAAGTGTCGGTCTCCAGAATACAATAAAAATTTCTACAAATAGATGAAAAAACAAAACACAGAAAAATGGGCTCACTTGAGCTGCACCTCATAAAAGATAGAAAACAACCAGTTGGTAAACAAATGAAAAGCAGCTCCACGTCATTAACA
>NW_005337006.1:0-833 GCF_000412655.1 Myotis brandtii | reverse complement strand
TTCTCTCTGAAATCAATAAAAATATATTTTTGAAAAAGACACCATCTTTTACCCACTGTACTGCAGTGATATTTTTACCATTACATTTTTAGAGAAATTTTCCAAAAAAAAAATATGTCCAGGATACAAAGCCATTACCTTTCTCATTGATACTTAAACTTTTATTTGACTTATTCTAAATTTTAGGTTGCAATAAAAAAATCTAGCTAGTAATATATCTTAAAATTTTAAGGCTATAGTATAAAAGCATTGCTGTACTGTTTATCTTTTAGAAGCAAAACACCCTTTCTTTTTCAGATACAGGTACTCTATGCCTCCTTCATCTGAAGTGGAAGAAATTAATAAATTTATAATAATCATGAGTCCTTTAAAAATATATGAAAAATTGTCTGTTTTTCCCATAAAAAAAGAAAAGCTTGCTGTTTTTAGTACTCCTTCCCTCAGTTGTCTTCATTGAGTACTATAGTTTATATATGTATATTTATAAAGATGCTCTTAGTTTTTTTAACTGTCAAAATTGGATTGTTGGCTTTAGGCCACTAACTATTTCATATGCAATGTTTCTTTCATAAAAGGCTGCATTCTTGTAATGGACAAAATATTTTTTAAAAAGTCAAAATGTGTTAAAACTAGTTATGAAATGTTTGTTCCTATGTCTGACTAAAAATTATTAATTATATTTACTGAAATTACTCGAACATCAGGACATCAACTCTTTATATACATGTATGTTTATAATCATATACATATATTCACACATAAGCATATATAAAAGATCCTTTTATTTAAAGAACTTATTATAATCAAGATGTATGTCTGTGCATACATTTATA
>NW_005337005.1:0-927 GCF_000412655.1 Myotis brandtii | reverse complement strand
GTGACTCAGAGCCCTCAGGAACGCAGGTTTGTGTCACACCACCAGGTAAGCCACCAAGACCTGCAGAGCTGATGGCTGGGTGCGAGTGGAATGGAACATAGAAGGTCAGGAAGGGAGATCATGAGTCCCAGGTGTGACCAAGGGAAGCCCTGGGGACTGTGGTTGGTCCCTCTGACCTCCCTGAGGAAGACAGGCTGGGGACGAGGCAGAGAAGCAGATCTGTGGTGGCCAGGTCAGGCCGCCTTCGAGAGAGCCTGGGGTGGGAGCCTGCCGCCTACTCCCTGTCCACCCCCCCCCCAAACCCCACACCTTTGGACCCACTGCAGCCCTCACACGGGTCCACAGTTGCCCTGGGCTGCTCCAACCCATGACTAACCACAGCAGGTACTAGCCCTGGGCAGCCGGGGCCAACACAGGACCCCCCACAGAAAGCACGTCCTCGGAGACTCCCCACTAGCCTTGTTGACACTTCCTAGGAACTGCTCTGAGTTCTGCCTAAGGCGACCCTTCCTTCTTGCACTCTTCTCACGGGGTTCAACTTGCATCCTGGCCTCTCCCCTACCCTTCCCGGGCCTTCCCCCCAATCAATCTCTTGCACACCCAACCCCATCTTGCTTTCTGCCCCTCGGAGGCCCAGAAGTGACAGTTACTACCAGGAGGGATCCAAGACAACAGGTGGGGACATGGGGCTTGGGAACTGGCTCACTCACCGCCCCGCAGGCCAAGAGCCCCAGTGGCTTATGGGGTAAGGATATGCCTCCCACACGCAGGAGCCCAACGCTAAGATGCCCCAGTGATGACCTGGGAAGATGGCCTGGTTTAGGGGAACACCCTGACTAGTGCAATGATTTGGGCATTTGAAAAATGAGGGGCACTATGCTATGAGGATAGGCAGGAAAGCAGCATGATAAAGAAGCGAGTCACCAG
>NW_005337004.1:0-389 GCF_000412655.1 Myotis brandtii | reverse complement strand
ACTAGGCTTCAGTATTTCTAAAGCTCCCTAGTAGGTTGGGAAGCACTGTCCAGTATCATAGTGGTTCTTGGCCCAGGCTACACACCGGAATAACCTGAGGGAGTATTTTTTTTTAATTGAGGTATAACTAACATACCATAAAAATGACCTTTTAAAAGTGTACAAGTCAGTGGTTATTTATTCAAAAGTTTCTACCACCATCACCACGATGTAACTCCACAGCATTTCAATCATCGTCTGGGGAGACTTTAAACAAAGTTCAGATATATGGGTTCTACTGTCAGAGATTCTGATTTGCTGGGTAAAGGCATCAGTGTTTTTGGACATGCCTCCGGCGATTCTAATGTTCAGCTAGGGTTGAGGACCACAGTTCCTGAGTTTGGTTACAG
>NW_005337003.1:0-257 GCF_000412655.1 Myotis brandtii | reverse complement strand
CCCTAGCCGGTTTGGCTCAGTGGATAGAGCGTCAACCAGCAGACTGAAGCATCCAGGGTTCAATTCCGATCAAGGGCACGTACCTAGTTTGCAGGCTCCATCCTCGGCCCTTGTCAGGGCACACTTGGGAGGCAACCAATCGATGTGTCTCTCACATTAATGTTTCTCTCTTTCTATCTATCCCCCTCCCTTCCACTCTCTCTCTAAAAATCACTGGAATAAATATCCTCAGGTGAGGATTAACAAAAATAAATAAA
>NW_005337002.1:0-322 GCF_000412655.1 Myotis brandtii | reverse complement strand
GACGTCGGGGGTGGGGAGGGGGGCGCGTGGGTACTGCCTAGAGCCCGATGCGGGATCCAACCCCAGCCCTTGTGAGCCTCTGGTGGCCACCAAAGTTGGCTGGGGGCCCGGGTCATTGTACAAGGCGTGTGTTCTCTTAAGAGCGGCTCCCAGGGGGCTCTGGGGGTTCATAGTCAATGCCTCTCGCGCCCGCCATTCCCAGGGAAACCTGTTGGCTTCGGTTCTCCGCTGGATCCCTCGCCCGGGAGGACTTGGTGGAGTATGGCCCGTGGAGGCCACGGCCAGAGGACTGGGTCCGGCTCCTACTCTCGGGCGACGTGAC
>NW_005337001.1:0-785 GCF_000412655.1 Myotis brandtii | reverse complement strand
ATGTTGACAAATCACAGGAAAATGCTTTCCTGAAATAGTTAAACTTTAAAAACATTGATTTCTATATAAATAAAAGGTAGGAATTTTTATTTAAATTACTCTTCACGTTTTTATGTAGTGGCTTGAAATATGAGATCAAAGGAAGAAAGCCAGAGGTAGATATTTCATAAACTTCAACAGGACAGGAAATTAAATGTTTTCCCCATTTGAGCCCATATTTTGTGAAAGCCCTATGCTCAGAGAGTGCTACCTAATTCCATCTGTCTCAGATGACTTGTTCCTTCATGGTAATGCACTTGGGCTGTGGGGTGTTTCCTGAATTCATTAGAATCCTGCTCTTCACTGCACAGATTAATGTTCCCCTCCTCCAGAATGCTCTATCTAATCTGTGCAGGAAATGGTGTATATGCTGCCTCTACTCTATGTTAATTCATTTTAGCTTTTACTCATAAACTGCTTGAAATACTCAACAATTGTGTACTATGTGTAGGTCTTATATCTCAACTCCAAATAGCTGAGTCTCCTGCTCTGGTGAGGAGGTTCTGCAAGGGGAGGGTCTGGCAAAGGTGTGTGTTTTACCTGAATTTTGTGGGAGGGAAATCCAAAGCAGAGGTGCATAGAAAATCAAGCTCAATAAGGTACAGAAGGATCAAGGGGAACAATCCAAGCTGGATGCAAAACTAGGAAATGGAGGGGAGGGGGTCACTGAGAATCAAAGATTCTAGCTAATGATTTGAATCAGATGGTTGAGATCAAGACTTCTGTGGGCCTCACCTGATATATAA
>NW_005337000.1:0-638 GCF_000412655.1 Myotis brandtii | reverse complement strand
TTCATGACCCCAACCACTGAGCAACACTGGCCAGGCATCTATAGCCTGTTGTCCTGCCATGGCCTGGCAAGGCCCCAAGATGCACCTCCTCACCCCCAGATCCGGTGTCTTACAACCTAGGTCCTCCTTCCCTCCAAGCCTCTCCTGCGTGTGGTGTCTCCGGCTCTCGTGGATTCTTCTTGCTCATGACATGGTTTCATGCAGTCAGGGGCTCCTGCTCCATGCAGTCAAGGTGCTACTATAACAAAACACATTACCAGGTGGCTAAAAGCAGCAAACACTATCTCACAGTTCTCAGTATCGGGAGCCCAAGGTCCTGGGGCCAGCAGATGCGGTGAGATGCTGAGACAGGCTGGTAAGCCGGGACAGTGCAATAGAGAAACGGAAATAGTTAAAAGGCCACGCAGTTTACAGCCATCTAGTAAATCTCAAACTCCTGTCTCCCCTACCCAAGGCCACTTAGGAATAATGGCTTATACTTCTCCTCCCAACCAGAGGGAAATAGCTTAAGTCACCCACCTCAGGGAGACAGACAGCAGAAATCCAATCCAGTGCTCTTTGTGCCAACCACACCCGAGGACAGATAAGTCAGAGAAATAAATCTCTCTCTTTTTCTTTCTTTCTTTCTTTCTTTTTTC
>NW_005336999.1:0-252 GCF_000412655.1 Myotis brandtii | reverse complement strand
CAGGCCAGCAGGGGAGAGCAGTTGGGGGGACCAGGCCTACAGGGGAGGGCAGGTAGGGGTGACCAGGCTGGCAGGGGAGGTCAGGTAGGTACAATCGGGCCAACAGGGGAAGGCAGTTAGGGGTGACCAGGTTGACAAGGGAGGGAAGTTAGGGGTGACTGGGCCAGCAGGGGAGGGCAGTTGGGGGCGACCAGGCCTGCAAGGGAGGACATTAGGGGCAACCAGGCCGGCAGGGTAGGGCAGTTAGGGGTG
>NW_005336998.1:0-201 GCF_000412655.1 Myotis brandtii | reverse complement strand
GGGGCAAGATGGAGGGCCTAGCCCTCACCCTTTCAGAGGGAAACATTTACCAACAGCATATGGTTTGCTCCCCCTCTTAGCGCTATGTGTTTTAAACAGGACCACCTCCACAGAAAAGGTTGTTTCCCCAGGATAGGGATTAACAGGACTAAGGAAGAGAATATATCAGTAAATCCTCCTAGTGTTACAGAAATACCATGT
>NW_005336997.1:0-271 GCF_000412655.1 Myotis brandtii | reverse complement strand
AATTAACTCAACAAAGACGGCAGATTAATTTGCATACGCAGGCCAAGTGGCTGGGGGCGGGGTGGGACGCTTGCATCATTGCCATGGTGACGACACAGGTATTCTTGCACCACCTCAGCCACTCCAGGCCTCTGGGCCGCGTGGGAAGGCAGAAAGGTGGCTCTGGGCTGGAGCAAAGGTGGTGTCGGCAGCCAGGGGAAGGAAGGCCCATTCTTGTGCGAATCTTCGTGCATCGGGCCTCTAGTAGTGTTATAATTTCCCATAATGAATG
>NW_005336996.1:0-231 GCF_000412655.1 Myotis brandtii | reverse complement strand
AGCTGTTGTACCCTGGTGAGTTCTGGACCTCAGTTTTCCTGCTTTTATTTTATTAGGTTACTAGAGACCTGGTGCACGAAATTTGTGCGGGGGAGCGGGGGGCATCCCTCAGCCTGGCCTGCACCCTCTCGCAATCTGGTCATCCCCTTGGGGGATGACCCACTGCCAGTTTAGGCTCGATCCTGCAGGAAGGTCATTCGTCTGTCCAGTCTAATTAGCATATAATGCTTT
>NW_005336995.1:0-235 GCF_000412655.1 Myotis brandtii | reverse complement strand
TTTTTTTTTTTACAATTCTTTGTATTTCTGTGGGGGCTGTTGTTACTTCATCTCTTTTATTACTGATTTTGTTTATTTGGGTCCTCTCTCTTTGTTTCTTGGTGAGCCTGGCTAGAGGTTCATCAATCTTATTTATCCTTTCATAGAACCAGCTTTTGGGTTGTGCCATTACCAGGCAGATCTTTTTTATTTTTTTGTCTCTATGTCATTTATTTCTGTCTGATCTTTATTATTT
>NW_005336994.1:0-254 GCF_000412655.1 Myotis brandtii | reverse complement strand
AACTAAATTGATAACTCTCTGGGTCATTTTTAAATTTGAGGGAATTAAAGAAGTCTTTCCCAACCAGCTGGTATCCCTTAGTGATTGAGCATCAACCCAGAAACCAAGAGGTCACCGGTTTGATTCCTGGTCAGAGCACATACCCAGGTTGGGGGCTTCATTTCCAGTAGGGTGTGTGCAGGAGGCAGCTGATTGATGATGTTCTTCTCTCATCGACATTTCTCTCTCTATCCCTCTCCCTTCCTCTCTCTCTA
>NW_005336993.1:0-226 GCF_000412655.1 Myotis brandtii | reverse complement strand
CAACAGATAACATTTTTCCAGTTTCTTTTTCCCCCCGTTTCTTTACCCAGATTGGATGGGTGGCCAGTCCTTACCAGTAACTGTGGCTGGAAGTGAGGTTTGCTGCGGAGTCACATGCTCTGACTGGCTTTGAGGAAAATGCATGGGAAGATGTGGATGCCCAACTAAGAAAAGCTCTTTTAAATAGAGAACAGCCCTAGCTTGTTTGGCTCAGTGGATAGAGCAT
>NW_005336992.1:0-230 GCF_000412655.1 Myotis brandtii | reverse complement strand
AATACTTTCAACAATAAAGATAAATTTAAAAAAAAGAGGAAGAAAGGCAGCATTCAGCCCTGGACAGGTGGCTCAACTGGTTGGAGCATCATCCCATACATCAAAAGGTTGTGGGTTTGATTCCCAGTCGGGGTATATACCTAGTTTGCAGGTTCCATCCCTAGGTGGGGCACATACGATGTTTCTCTCTCTCATTCCCATTCCCTTCCTCTCTCTTTAAAATAAAAAAA
>NW_005336991.1:0-214 GCF_000412655.1 Myotis brandtii | reverse complement strand
TGAACAATAGATAGGGTATGAGGGCTAGCGGTAGTCCGATCTAAGACTTGTTATAGATGTAGGTAAATAAATTGATTATAATGTTATTAATATATTCGAATGTATTGACAATCCTTTGTATAGTTAGAAGTAAAGTCTGGCATTTGTAGCCGCACAGATAGGTCAGTTTTAGGTACGGTTTGACATAGATTAGTAGGCGTAAGTAAGAATTGGT
>NW_005336990.1:0-232 GCF_000412655.1 Myotis brandtii | reverse complement strand
GTACATGGGAAGCTTTGTCAAATAATAATAACTATATACGCTTTCATTTATAGCTCTAATTGTTATTCTGGAATGTTGTGTTTTACACACAGGACAAGATTCCATGTCATTTGCATTACTCTATAAAGTATCTGAACTTACAGAAATACTAGAAGGAAAAATCAGAAGAAACAACAATTTTATTATAGAATTGACTAAATAAAAAATAAATATATAGTTTTTGTAACTTTTG
>NW_005336989.1:0-299 GCF_000412655.1 Myotis brandtii | reverse complement strand
CATTTCTCTTGGAAACAAAGTCATAGGTACTTGCATTTATGGTTTAAGGAAATGCTAAATTTCCATTAACATAAGCAAAATTAATATGCAATATTTTTTAATTCCTAAATTCATGAACCACAAGAATCTCTTTATAGTCCTACTAGAGGCCTGGTGCATGAATTTGTGCATGGGTGGGGTCCCTTGGCCTGGCCGGTGATCGAGGCCTATCAGGGGTCTAGTTGACTGTGGGGGAGGGATCCCGAGAGGTTGGCTGGCTGGTCCCCTGATCAGGGCCTATTGGAGGGGCCAGCCGGAAG
>NW_005336988.1:0-337 GCF_000412655.1 Myotis brandtii | reverse complement strand
CCCCGAGTCCCTTGGCAGCAGCAGGAAGGGGAAGCCGTCTGTGCTCTCCCGCTCCCCCTCCCCCGCCCCCCGTGAGAAATCGAGGCTCGGGTGCCTGCCTCTCCCACATCCCTGCTCCACCCCTAAGTGGGCTGTCGTGCACCTGCCCTCGCACCTGTACCCGGTGCCAGGTGTTCGCAAGGCCTCGCCCAGTCCCGGGGACACCTGCGCGGGAGCTGTCCACCCGGCGGTGCTGAAGCTGTGACTCACAGAGACGCGGAGGCAGAGGCTTGGTCCTTCCTTTGGCCCCGGAGGAGGGGCAGGAGGAGGGGCAGGAGGGGGGCAGGAGGAGGGCAGG
>NW_005336987.1:0-298 GCF_000412655.1 Myotis brandtii | reverse complement strand
GTAGAATTCCTTGTTATATGTATAAAATGTAAAAAAACAAAAAAATAGCCTTACCAGGAAGCATATGTCAGAATGTTGATAGCCACAGTGCTTATAATATAAAAACAGAATGTCTTTTGTTGACCCCAAGAGCATACCTGACAAAAGGAGTTTTCATGGTTCCCTGGACTCAAATTTATCACCAGAGTTTAGCACCCATTTGTTCACCAAGCTGCCAAGCTTCCTGCCCTGTACTATCTGAGTCAACCCTTATAGAAGTCCATAAATCAACCAATGGGCTGAAGACCTGCCTCAGCCA
>NW_005336986.1:0-665 GCF_000412655.1 Myotis brandtii | reverse complement strand
AGGCCCCTGCTGCGTCCTCAAGGTCAGCGGGTGACCCCTCGGGGGTTGGGGAGAGGGTGGGGGTGGGGGTGGAGATAACTCGGGCATCTCCAGGTCCCTCTCAGAGGCCGGAGGACCAGGCCGAGCTGCCCACTGTCTGGGCTGACAGCTCCAGGGGGCGGGAGGGGAGTTATCCACCAGGACCTGGGGCCGCCTTGGAGGCAGCCGGCTCCTGAACCGGAGGCCAGGCATTGCTGGAGCCGGTGCCTTATTAAAGGAGGGGATGGGCAGGAAGGAGGGGCTCCCTGCCAGGACTCCGCTCCGAGTGCCACAGGGCAGGGTATTATGGGATGGCTGGGCCAGGCTATTTTGGGACGAATTGAACCAACAGATAATGTTGGAGGGGAGAAAATGAAAGCCAGAGGTGCCCGGAGAAGCTGATGGCGGCAACTGACCCAGAGCCACTGGCCAGGGAGGGGAAGGCAGGCAGGGGCTCCTGGCCTTTCTGGGTTCCGGACGGTAATTTTATGGTAATTTTGTGGGGTTTTTTGTTGTTTACATCTAAGGGTCATGGAGAGATAGTAAAGGGAAGAGCAGAGAAGGAATTTAAAGCAACAACAACATAACCCTGGGCTGAGTCCCTTCTCTTATAAAAGTGTGTAGATGGACCCTGGCTGGGTGGCTCA
>NW_005336985.1:0-368 GCF_000412655.1 Myotis brandtii | reverse complement strand
GACCTGGAGTAACCACAGGAAGGTCTGAAATGAAAACGTTTTTAACTGAAAGCAGTGATGGTGGGTGGCCATGACCTAGGCCGGCATCTGTCCTGACAAAGGTCAGCCTTTACCTTAACTGAGCCTGTTGTCCTTCTGCATCTACGATCACATGTAGTTGGAAAGTCAAAGTAACTTTCCTTTCCCTGGACCCTCACAGCACAGGCACCCCTCTGGGGAGACCACAAACCCCCTCACTGTCATTGAGTGAATTGTTGACTGTTAACTACCCTGCACCCAACTATGTACAAAAAGTGTGTGTCTATCATTTTACTTTTTCTCCAATCCCAGCGGTTCTCCCCTTTGCTTTCTCCCGCCTCCCTAATCTA
>NW_005336984.1:0-1212 GCF_000412655.1 Myotis brandtii | reverse complement strand
GCCCTGACCAGGAATTGAACCAGTGATCTCTTGGTTCGTGGGTTGATGCTCAACCATGGAGCCCCCCAGCCATGTTTAATACCTAAGCTTTTGAAATTTATTATAATCTAAATGTTTCCTTATGTTCATATATTAGGATTCAGTTAACAATGAAACTTCACTAACATGTAAAGGCATGCGTGTTTGTTTACGAGTACAAAGGCTAGCGTTGTCATCAATGTACATTGCATTCTATAGCTCATGTTTCCTCCAAAAAACTCAAAACAAAGTCATGATGTGGGGTGTTTCCGTGAAGTAGGCAGGAGAGCTCATTATCAGAAACGTGGGCAAGGCACACGGATTTGGAATGATTTTCCCAAGTTCCCATAATGAACTGACTCCTGGCAGCAGAAATGAACTGCCGTTTTCATGCTCTCTAGCTCCTTGCTTTAGAGCATTAGTGTGCCTGTTGACCCTTTTGGTACAAACTTTAAAATGTGCAGTCGGAATTTTTTTCATTAATTCAACAAATATGGATTTGGTACCTACTCTGTCCAGGCACAGCGTTAGATGATGTCAGACAATTTTAAAGATTATAAACTGTCAAAAGAGCCAGACATATTTGGAATGGTAGTAATTGTGACCAATATTACGAAGCAGTTCCATTTCACTACTAATACAAATATTTCAGCTTTGTTTCCTAGGGAAGGAAGAAGGGAACATGGAGCCATGAGAGGTTTTCATTCATCCTTTCCAGCCAAGGACTTTATCCCACTGACTGTAAACAACTACACAGAGGCCTCCCTTGATATATTAAGGGCGTGTTGCTTCCATTCAAACATTTTTTTTATTCTGTTGCATGGTTTTCATATTTCCTAGATATAACTAAATTTTTCAAAAATTTTATGTTACATTTATCTTGCTTTTTGTTATTGTTTCCTACACATCATTCTATTTTTTATATCACCGTGATCATCCAAATTGTCATTTTTTCTGAGCTTTTTTTTCTAACCACAAAATAACATTAGCAAAAATCAGCATTGGAATGGACGGGTGTAGGTGCTGATGGCTCTTGTTCTGTGTTAGTTGAACCAGGAACTTTTTATTAACATCTCCTGGGTAGCATGTGAGTAAAGACATACATACATAAATTTGTTTAATTGTTATTTGTAGGTAGCATGTGAGTAAAGACATACATACATAAATATGTTTAATTGTTATTTGTATACAAAG
>NW_005336983.1:0-529 GCF_000412655.1 Myotis brandtii | reverse complement strand
AAGTGGATCAATTGATCAGGGGAATATTAAGGTTATAATGTGATCAAAACAGAAAAAAGCATCATTGTTTGGAACTTGCATCAACTGCATTATTTGGTGCTTTTTTTATTTTAATGATGTGTCATCAGGATTATAAGAATGTGTATGCAGCCCAAGGCTAATGATAGTGGTGGAGCAGACAAGAAAAGTACTTTCTCTCTCTCTTTCTTTACGTTAAAAAAAGAAAATAGAATAGAATATGTATAGTGAACCTCCATATGGCAACATTTATGGAGATTTCCCCTCACTTGTTTCCTCTACCACCCCTCTTTTTTCTAAAATCTATTAAAACAAATTAATGACTTCGAATTATTTCAGCCCTGCAAAACAATGATAAAAAAATGATAATATTTTTCCTTAAAAGAAGACATTATCTTCATTGACCAGGGCTTTCTGAATACTCTGAAATACAGCTCATACAGGGAAGTTGGGTCTCCTTAACTTTCCCCTTAATTGCCATGGTTACAGGTTGTATACTGGTTACTTTCAT
>NW_005336982.1:0-352 GCF_000412655.1 Myotis brandtii | reverse complement strand
GCCTCGCACTGAGGCCCTGACCTTGCTGGGCTCCCCCTCTGGCCTCCACTGGGCTCCCACCGGCCAATTCCACTGGGAGGCACAGGGCACAGTAGGCCGTGGACGCCGCCCCACAGGCCTCCGGGGCAGGAGAGGGCGGGGAGGGCAAGTGGACGCCCCAGAGGCCGCGGCAAGCCTGTGACTGGAGAGGGACTCGGGCCGCTGACCTGCGTGTCACTCCCTGGCAACCGGACTTACAAACAACTGTGGGAGAGGGGGCCGGCCGGGGGGAGGCAGCCCCTCCCAGCGGAGCGAGGAGGCGTTAGAAGGCCTGCGGGGCCTGGGAGGGCTCCCCACTGAACAGAGGCCCGGG
>NW_005336981.1:0-308 GCF_000412655.1 Myotis brandtii | reverse complement strand
GAGGCCCGGTGCACGAATCTGTGCATGGGTGGGGTCCCTCAGCTTGGGTGGAGATTGGGGCCGATCAGGGCCATCTCGCCCAGTCCTGATCGGGGCTGATCAGGGCCGGCCAGCTGGCTGGCCAGCGGGAGGAACCACGGGAGGTTGGTTGGCTGCAGGAAATTGGCTGTGAGAGTGCACTGACCATGAGGGGGCAGCTCCTGCATTGAGCGTCTGCCCCCTGGTGGTCAGTGCACATCATAGCGACCGGTCGATCAATCGTTTGGTTGACCGGTCATAACGGTTGCTTAGACTTTTATATATATAGA
>NW_005336980.1:0-246 GCF_000412655.1 Myotis brandtii | reverse complement strand
GGTTTTTTTCCTGATAGCACTTATGACTCCCTAACCTAGTGTTATTCTAATCCGGGTTCTCCGAGAAGCAGATGCCAAGATGGGGTCAAACCTGCAAAAATTGTATTAGGAAAGCTGCCCACATGAGAGAAAATGGGGAGAGAGTCCAGGGACCGCTTGTGGTTATGTTCTAGATATAGATGTATTCTAGACATAAACCTGTTCTAGTTATGGATGTGTCGTAGGCGTGAGCATGTTCTAGACATG
>NW_005336979.1:0-580 GCF_000412655.1 Myotis brandtii | reverse complement strand
TCTATAACTCAGTGCATTAAGCCAGGAATGTGTGCTGGATAGTAAGATACCTCCCACTTTCTTATTTAAGGAAGTAATCTTTAATTGCTTTTTGGACCATATACTGAAAATCTCCATAGATGGACATATTGTGTGATGCTGGAGTGACCTCTTTAGTCATAATTTTTGCATAACTTCCACCATTGGTATTGGACATTTCTATCAGCATGGGTCTCACCTCAAGTTTCCCTGAGAATTTCTAGACAATTTCAAGCATCACAGAGTTAATTCAATGCCATATACAATATAACGTAGAGTTAAAACTTGTTGATGAAATACTTGCCTCCAATGAATTTTCCACCAAAAAAAGTTTTGATGAAATGTTCCCATGGAATGTGAATAGTTTCACAATGATATTTGGTCATTGATTTGCATATAGTTTTAGATCTTCTAGAGCAGGGTGGGGCACCTTTTCTCTGCCAAGGGCCATTTGGATATTTATGACATCAGATCATACAAAATTATCAACCTAAAAATTATCCTACTGTAATTGGTCAAACATTGATATACTCACCCTTAATGCCTTGGCAGGGCCAGACCA
>NW_005336978.1:0-244 GCF_000412655.1 Myotis brandtii | reverse complement strand
TATCACTGCTCATATCACTTCTGGCTGGAGAGCCTACGAACTTGTCTCAGTTTTCCTTCCCTGCCCTCATGGTTCATAAGGTCCTGCACACTGTGCCCCGGTGGGGAAGGATTCTCTCAGCATCCTGCCCCTCTTCTATGAAGGTAGGTGCCTGCTGCTTCGTAAAAAGCCCAAGGGCTTAACAGTGTCTTTCAGCCTTCTGACCTGGCCCCACCTCTCGGGACCACCCTGGGAGGGCCTGCGG
>NW_005336977.1:0-439 GCF_000412655.1 Myotis brandtii | reverse complement strand
CTGTGACAAGCCCCCGGGCGGGCGTGACTTTCGGGGAGCCCATCTGCTGGAGGAAACCCCGATTTCACATGCGCCTTCCCAGGCACCGGCTGCTCTCCGGGGACACTCGCTCTTGGTTGCCACAGCCTTTCACCATTCGCTCTGTTTCCATGACGATGTCAAACTCTAAGGCCACTGACTCAGCGCCGTGCCCACCGGCCTCCGCCGAGCCCCATCCCTATGAGCCACAGGTGCAGACGCGATTTGTGGTCCCACTGCGCGCCGCCCGGGAGTAGTAGGTCCATCTCCCCCGCCGCCCGCTCCCTGGTCCTGAAGCTGACAGCCTCATACAGGGACCCCGGTCCGGCTGTCTCAGTGTTTCTCCACTGAACGCGACGTTTCCCTCCCAGGACAATATGTCCTTGTGTGGATGGGCCACATATTTTTAAAATATATATAT
>NW_005336976.1:0-204 GCF_000412655.1 Myotis brandtii | reverse complement strand
GGGCTTGGCAGCGAGATTGGCCCGAGGAAGCCCTATTATTGTAGGAACATTCCTGCAACGGGCTTCTAGTTTACACATAAGTAGTTATCCAATATAATAAAGAGCTAAGATGCTAATTAGACCAAATAGCCAGACGTCCTTCTGGACGACCTTCCGAATGAAGGCAGAGCTGTGAGGGCCAAGCCCCTTGCATGAATTTCGTGC
>NW_005336975.1:0-314 GCF_000412655.1 Myotis brandtii | reverse complement strand
CCTCTGCCCGCTGGCACGCACCTTGGCTGGCCTGGCATGCCTGCTTGCTGGCCCCACCCCCCCGCCGACTGGTTGTTCTGCCGTTGGGCCGACTTGCGTATTACGCTTTTATTATATAGGATTAGTTTCAGGTGTGGAGCATCATGGTTAGACAATCGTATACTTTACAAAGTGTTCCCCCCAATATTGCCAGTGCCCACGTGGCACCAAACATCGTTATTACAATATTATTGACTATTATCCTTTTTAATCTTTGCCAGTCTAGTTTAGTAGAGGGAAATTTTTCATTGCTCAAATTTACTTTGCTTAGTAAG
>NW_005336974.1:0-349 GCF_000412655.1 Myotis brandtii | reverse complement strand
GCAAGTATTTCCATAGAAATTACATCAGAAGGGCCCAGGCCGGCGGGGCTCAGTGGTTGAGCATCGACCTATAAACCAGGAGGTCAGGGTTCGATTCTGGTGAGGGCACAGGCCCGGGTTGTGGGCTTGATCCCCGTGTGGGACGTGCAGGAGGCAGCCAGTCACTGATTCTCTCATCACTGATGTTTCTATCTCTCTTTCCCTCTCCCTTCCTCTCTGAAATCAAGAAAAATAGCTTTTTTAAAAAAATAAAATACAGCAGATGGTGCGGCTCTGCTCAAGCCAGGGAGTGAGGCAAGAGCCTGGAGCCGGGCGTGTGCTCCCGGCCCGCTGGCCGCTGTCAGCACGC
>NW_005336973.1:0-496 GCF_000412655.1 Myotis brandtii | reverse complement strand
TTTATGCTAATGAGGTGATTTGGATTGGTGCTTAATCACAGAAAGAGGTGGCAAGATATTGAAATTCTTGTCTCGTTGGAAGGTTGGACTCTGGAGACTTAGGTAAATGACCTGGGGAACTGAGCTCATACCTGACAAATTGAGTCACTCCCTAGTTGTCCGGTGTCTCTGCCTGCACCTGAGTAGGGGGGCGAGGCACACTCCCAGGAAAAGTTTACTTTGGACCCCCAGAGTTGTGCTTCTCCGAAAGATAGCTCCTGTTTCTTTCTGCTTCTGTAAAGCCTGCTCATTTAAAACTGAATCAGCCAGCAGTGGTACAGGCAGGGACCCAGCCCTGGGCGGGTCTGCTTAGGACAGCCTTTGATGTGTGGGTTCTTGACTTCTTGCAGGAAAAATGACACCATAGGAGTCCTACCCAAGGACCTACTGGTCTAGTGCACTCCCCCGCCGGTCGATCAACCAACTGAGCCACAGGGGCCAGGGGGAGAGTGTGTGT
>NW_005336972.1:0-393 GCF_000412655.1 Myotis brandtii | reverse complement strand
GCTGACCACCAGGGGGTGCATGCAGAACATGGTGGGCGTCGACAGCAAGTGGCAGAGCACAGAACATGGAGGGCATCAGCCGCAGCGTGATGGTGGAGCAGGTGAAAGGGGCCACCAGACCAAGGCAGGGCACCCTTAGCTGTCATCGGGGTGAGCCTCTGGTGGTTACTGAAAATTCTTTGCTCCCGCGCACTGCGGTCCCACCTGCTGCCGGTGCCCACCTGGCACCAGTCCCGATCGCTCAGCACCATCAGCAGGTGCAAGCGAGGCCAGCGCCATCAGCACGTGGTAGTGGTGGCAGCGGGAGTGGGGCTGCCGGAAGACAGGGGACCAGGGGCCGTGGCAGAAGGGGCCGGGCGGGGGCACGGAGGATGGACCGAGACCTGCCCCTGT
>NW_005336971.1:0-766 GCF_000412655.1 Myotis brandtii | reverse complement strand
AGGGAGAATAAAGTAGGAAAAGTAGGGCATGTTGTGAGTTATTGGACTGCTGGGTACAAACTCTAGTCTTTATGCTGTTTAACTGAAAGTTATTAGAAGTTTTTGAACATGAATGACATGTTTTAGGATGCTCAATGTGTAGGCGTTTATAGGAGAGCTAGTAAATACAACTACCAGAAAGTATTAAGTCGTTAGGACTAGCAATACAGATTTGAGAGTTCTCAGCCTCGAGGTAAGTTAAATCTATGAGACCACATCAGTTCATTGTGGAAAAATAGTATAAAGAAAAGAGAACAAAGAGCTAAGGAGATAGTACTGGGAGACTTTAAGTGTGCAGGAACAATGGAAAATAAGAAATACAATAAATGTCAAGAAAATCCAGGATGTGCAGTTGCTGAACTTGATTTGTCAGGAAGTGCCTCCACAACCTTAAAGATGAACTCTGTATAACAAATTGATAAGTAGGGAATAGTGAAAAGCCAGCATGTATTCATCTATTTCCGAATCCAGAAGGAGAAGAAAGAAAAATTATATCTAAAGAATTATGTATTTTCAGAGGAAAATTGTGTTTCTTCTGTTGTGTTTGTTATACCTTCCCTCTCCCCAATTTGGGGGAGCACTTGTATATTTGACGGCAGAGGGAAAGATGTCAAGAGAGGCAGGTGTCTGAGTAGAGCAGGGTAATGTGGGAAACAAGATCCCGTGGAAGCAGGAAAGAAAGGGATACCGAGCCCTAACCGGTTTGGCTCAGTGGATAGAGTATCGG
>NW_005336970.1:0-280 GCF_000412655.1 Myotis brandtii | reverse complement strand
TTTTAGGTTCAATTATTGATAGATATGTATTTATTGCTATTTATTGTTCATATTTTTTATCCTTCTTCTTCTTCATTTGGTTTTGGAATTAGGATATTGCTGGCCTAGTAAAATGAGCTTGGGAGTCTTCCTTCCTCTTGAATTTTTGGAAATAGTTTGAGAAGGATAGGTGTTAGTTCTTTGAGTGTTTGGAAAAATTAACCCGTGAAACCATTCATTTCAGGACTTTTATTTGTTGGGAATATTTTTTCCCCCACCCTTGACAATCCCCTGGCCTCCC
>NW_005336969.1:0-599 GCF_000412655.1 Myotis brandtii | reverse complement strand
CAGTTTATGGTATTCTGTTATAGCAGCCCAAACAAACTTTCAGTTCCCAGCATAAGCCTTCCCTTCCCAGTCTTCCCTGGTCACCCTGTCCATGACTATGCTTGATTCGCTCATATTAATATGTTTAGTGAGTAGAGGCTCCATGAAGGTAAGGACCATCACTGTATGCCCAACACCAAGAACAGTGTTGGCATAGAGTATGCAGTAAGCGTCTGTTGAATGAATGGAGTGAATGAGCAATGATCGTCCAGGTTTGGGATCCACTCTTTTCCTCCCTGGGTCCCAGTTGCCTCATTTATAACATAAATGTAAGATCTAAGACCCCATAGAGCTTTGACAGTCTATTATTAACTGGCCCTAAAGACCCATGGGAAGCCCAAGGCTGAAGGCCCCCCTATCACCCCAAACTAGACTGTGATTTTCTAGTTAAGGCAGCATCTCAAGTCATGATAAAGCAAAGCAGATTAGGCCTATAGGAGGGGCTCTTTCCTCTACAAAGAAAAAAAAACCAGACTGCTTTTTCAGATAATTCTGATAGGAATTGTTCTCTATGAAATCTTTGTTTACCAAATCCTGTTTGCCTTGCTCATGCCAAAGCA
>NW_005336968.1:0-930 GCF_000412655.1 Myotis brandtii | reverse complement strand
ATATATATATTCTTACTCGTCAGAGTTGACTTATAGAAAGCTCTGGAGACAGACAGACCCAGGCTAGCATTTCCACTTCACCACCTGCTAACTCTGTCGCTCTGGAAAAGTTAACTTCACTTCTCTGAACCTCAGGTTCTTCACACATAAATTCTCATACAGAAATGACACACAGTGCACATATTACAGATGCGACGGTATGGAAAAGCTTCGAAAGTGATAGCTAACCAGGGACAGTTGCTGAGTAAATCTTAGCTCCCCTCTTCATCTCAACTGACGCAGCTCCTCCAATTTGTTTCCTGGACCTGCTGTTGTAATGATTCCACCCTTCACGGTCAAAGAAGGTTCTCCTGGGAACCCAGGTTCTTCTAGAATTCAGGGCTTCCAGATCTCCTCACCTGGGCCCACCTTGGGCAGAGCTGCCTGAAGGTCCGACCTCCATGAAAACAATACCCCCTCTGGTAGCTCCAGCCAGTGTCCCTGTCCTCGGGCCCGCAGTGTTACTCGGACAGCCAGTAACCCTCTCTGCTCTGAGACCCCATTACCTCCCCTTTTCCCCTCCCCTCCATCATTACTCCAGCTACTATTCCACATGGTCTTGCAAAAACAAGAGTTGCTCCTTTACGGTTGCTAAGTACAGTTTACAAAGTACTTTTTACACATGTTGTACTTCCTTAGACCCCCAACAACCTAGGTTAGAGGCAGAGCAGGTGTAAGAATCCCAATTTTCCAAATGAAAAGAGGTGCACAATGGGGAGGTGGGTGAGGAATAGGAAGGAGAGAAGGGAACTCACATGATTAACCACCTACCATGTGCCAGGCACTTGACTATCTTTCAAATGATTATTACAACAAGATTAAGACATAAGTACTACCAAAATCTCCATTTTGCAGATCCAAAAAAAAAAAAACAAAAAAAAAACACCCTAG
>NW_005336967.1:0-767 GCF_000412655.1 Myotis brandtii | reverse complement strand
TATCAGGATAAAAACCAGAGCTTATTCAGGGAGAATTACTTTGTAGCTCCCACATAAAACCCTGAATGAAACCTAGCTGGCTGATATGTAGCAGAGATAGTGCAAGCAGGAGGCAAAGATCTCAGATGAGCAATCCCAATGTTCATTAACTAAGGTTCTCAACCCTAGCTACTCGGGAGAAGTGTCTGGCGAATTGATTAAACACATTGATGCTGGGCCTCACAAAAATCAATAAAATCATAATCTTTGGGGATGGTTTCATTATATCCAGAACTGATATTAAGACAAATGATTATTTTCACTTGTCATCCAGCATTCATTTTGACTAGACAGTGCCGCCCAGGTCTTATCAGCTTTTAAATGCTTTTAATATCATCTAATTATATCACACAGTACATGATATCCAGGAATTTAACAGATTACTTAACCCCAATTCTGACATTTATACCAGAAAATTAAAATCGGATTCTGATGTCTTTGGTAGAGAACTTGAATTGTAAAGTCCCCTATGGATAAACCACTCACTCTAAAAGTCTGCTCCCAAATTGTTGGTAATAGTTGAAATTGCAGACAAAGCCCCAGTATTTCTTTCTAATCTCTTTTCATGTATTTATTTGTAAATAAACATCTCTGGAGAACTTGTTTGTGCCAGCTCTCTTCAATATTATTTTTAGGCGGCAGTATGTCCAACTAAAATATCAATTTCCAGGGGGAAAGGTGGGCATAAATACTTTCAACAATAAATATTTTTTTAATAAAATAAAATA
>NW_005336966.1:0-1267 GCF_000412655.1 Myotis brandtii | reverse complement strand
CCTTAGGCCCGTTGCTTGCAGACATGTTCATGAGTAAAATAGAGAATCAAATGCAGCAAGACATCCACAGCATACCGTTTTATTGTCGATATGTTGACGACATATTTATTGTGCTCAGAGCAGAAAGCGAGTTACCAACTCTCGTGAATTCGTTCAATAGGGCACACGCAAACATTAGCTTCACATCTGAATCAGAAAAGAACAACTCATTTAATTTCCTAGATGTGAAATTATACAGAAGACCCGATGGAACCATACAACGCTCCATCTACCGTAAAGATACCTGGACAGGACAATACACACACTTCAATAGTTTTGTCCCAATTCAGCAGAAACGCAGCTTAATCCGGAGTCTTGTCAGTAGAGCGAGAAAAATCTGCTCATCTGACACGATCGATGTAGAGATCGACATTATCTCAAACGCTCTAAGAGAAAATGGTTACCCGGATCAATTTATCAAACAGAACATGAAGGCAAAAGCGTCTACAATCAAGGTCAGTACTGCTGAGAAGAAGCCAATATATCTGAGACTCCCCTATAAGGGGGACAACGCGGCGGATAGAATTAATCGCCGCATCTTCCACTCTCTCAGATGCACGTTCCCATCAGCGACCCTCAAAAGTTGGTTTTCAACCGCACCGATCGTAGCTCTGCGATTAAAAGACAAGGTACCCGTCCCGGACCAATCGATGCTAGTGTACTCATTCGTCTGCAGTTGTACTGTGGAGTATGTGGGCCGCACGACCCGGTGCCTTTCTAAACGTATCAAAGAGCATCATCCCGCGTGGCTGAGAACTGGAAATGTTAAATCAGTCAATAGTGCAATAGTTCGACATCTAGTGGAAACAAATCATCAAGTGGATCCAGCTAGTTCGTTCAAAATTGTTTACCGAATCCCACCAAATCGGTCAAAAACCATTAGGCAACGCATGCTGGCCACTGCTGAATCGATTGCCATTCGATTGCGCGAACCGCACCTTTGTTCTCATAAGAAGTTTGTCCAAGCGCTACACCTTCCCTGGCCCAACAGCAAGCACGACCCGAACACAGCACACCTGTCTCATCGCACAACCGTGACCTGAACACGCGTGCGGCTCTGTTACCAAGCGCGCACGCCTCTCTCGCGCAGCTGCATTCGTGCATTCGTTGATTCGCCCACTTGTGTGACCTCATCAGCCAATAATATTTGTTCTGTAAACTTTGTCCTTAAAGTAACCTTTATAATTGTAATGACCTGAAGAAGAATTATCGAAAGCATATGTTCGTC
>NW_005336965.1:0-233 GCF_000412655.1 Myotis brandtii | reverse complement strand
TGTATTTCTGTGGGATCAGTTGTTATTTCACCTCTTTTATTTCAGATTTTGTTTATTTGGGTCCTCTCTGCTTCTTGGTGAGCCTGGCTAGAGGTTCATCAATCTTGTTTATCCTTTCAAAGAACCAGCTCTTAGTTTTGTCGATCTTTTGTATTGTTTTTTTTTTGTGTTGTTTTTTTTTTTTTTGGTCTCTATCTCGTTTATCTCTGCTCTGATCTTTATTATTTTCTTCC
>NW_005336964.1:0-562 GCF_000412655.1 Myotis brandtii | reverse complement strand
TGGAACCACCACGAGAGTCTCTGCTCTCTGAACTTGGCCTTTCAGTGCCCTGTGCTGTGGGCGGGAGGGTCATGGGTGGGGACCCTTATCAGGTCATCTCCCCAGCCCCGTCAGCCTGGGGTCCCGTTGTTCTCACAGAGGCCCCCAGAACCCACATCTGGGCCCCTGGCTGCGTCACCACGGGGTCAGGGGAAGCGGAGCGGGCGGAAGCAGAGGGGAGGGTTTCGTGGTACCTGCCCTTTCCCACGGGGCAGACCCGCGATGTCAGGAGATGCATAAATCCAGCTGGAGCCCGGCCCTTGGTCTTGCTTCAGGTCCCAGGGCTGGGCGTATAGAGTGGGGGCAGAGACTGGGGGAGGGGTGTCCCTAGACAAGTGGTGCTCAGGGGGTTTCTCTAAGAATGGTCCAAAGTCCCATTTTGCTCTACGATGACCCCAAGGAGATTCTGTGTTCAGACCAAGTCTGGGCATAGCCAGCAGAGGTCACGGTGGAGGGAGAGAACGCTGCCTGACTTTTGCTGTGGAATGGGCATGGGTTTGTGCCTGGCATTGGGGTGGGCATG
>NW_005336963.1:0-1134 GCF_000412655.1 Myotis brandtii | reverse complement strand
AGCCAGGCAAAGAGTGAATCTTTTATTTTAGTTAGCACAATTTAAAAATATAGTCTTCTAAATTGTGTAATTTACAGCTTGAACATACAATAAAAGAACACTCCAACAGAAGAAATTTAATACTCTTTAGAATCAAATACTTAAAAATACTAGAGGGGGAAAGACCACCTTTTCTTTTAGCAAGCTTCAAAAAAGTTTCATGAAGATTTATAGAAAATTAAGATCAGTGACACTGGACCACGGAGTGTCCTCTTAAACATTTACAAGATTTTATTGCTGGAGATTGTATGTTTAAGTACAGTGATAAAAATGAAAATTACTTCATTTCTTGGCAGAATCTATAAATGTTAAATAAGAGACTAGGGCTTGGCTTAGTCATGTAGAATTAAAATCTGGCTATTCATCCCTAGATATGTCTTTCCATTTTGAGCTTCATCAAGAAATATAAGGCTATTTGTCAAGTGCTACAGAATTGAAAAGTAGTTCTTTCATTTTAAAATTTACATGAATAACTGCAAGTTTTTATGTTGTAAGTATCATGAAGAATTTCTCTCATTTGAACCATAGAGCTTTAAGACTTTATTTATGAAATAATATTGCTAGATTTTCTGAAAAGCAAACCTACATTTACTTTTAACTATCTTTTTCTTGTAATTTAGCTATAATTCAAAGACCTTTTCCAAATTTAAGGTAGTAATTTTAAATTTTAGCTTTTCCCTAATGATCCAATTTGTTGCTCATTTTTATAAAAGTATCTGGTGATTAGCTAACTACTGTTTGGTGATTAGCTAACTACTATCTCCTTTTTCTTTACCTGTTTTTCCTTCCTATCTTCCTAGCCACACGTACACATTATTATTTCAATTTTTATTTCTATTTTAGAATGTATTTGTGTCACTGAAATAAAGACATTTAAGAAACATGTAAACCAAAAATCTTTTCACCAAAGGGACAAATAACCCCCCCCAAAAAACTCAGATTCAGTCACACTGATTTAGTATGACATGGTGTTTTAGCATTAAAAGACATTTAAAATGAGCCCAGCTGGGGTGGCTCAGTCATTGAGCATGGACCCATGAACCAGGAGGTCACTGTTTGAATCCCAGTCAAGGCACATGCCTGGGTTGTGGGCTC
>NW_005336962.1:0-207 GCF_000412655.1 Myotis brandtii | reverse complement strand
GGAGATCCTGGCTAGGCTGTTGATCAACTGAACGCTGCCTCCGAGTCCTTCCTTCACCGACTCCGTCCACACCTTTGGGGACCCCTGGACCTGCTGGGGCTGGACCCCAACACTTCCATGTCTTCAGTCTCCTGAGTAGCGGAGAGGTGAGGTGGGTGCAGGGGAGGAGGGAATAGACAATGGGCGATTTCTGCATCCGTGTCTCAG
>NW_005336961.1:0-283 GCF_000412655.1 Myotis brandtii | reverse complement strand
AAAATGCAGGAGACAAAATCAATACACAAAAATATATTTCATTTCTATAGACTAATAAACTGTCAGAAAGAGAAATTAAGAAAACAATTGCATTTACAATTGCATCAAAAATAAAATACTTAAGAATAAATTTAACCAAGGAGGTGAAAGACTGGTATATTGAAAAAACACAAAATATTTTTAAAAACGATGAAGACACAAATAAACAGAACTATATCCCATGTTAGGATGTACATACTACCCAAAGTAATCTACAGGTTCAATGCAATCTCTATTAGAATTC
>NW_005336960.1:0-365 GCF_000412655.1 Myotis brandtii | reverse complement strand
AGGATGTATTTTCAGGGTTCGCGACCCACAGGTTGAGGATCATTAACGGATTGTCCACATGGCCAATCTCAGGTCAACTGATATGAGTAACCCAAAACCTCACCCTAAATCACACTGCAGTCTTCCTGGCATGGCCTGCCCCACCTAATATTATCCAGTGTGGCCAACTCTCCCTAAGGCTTAGTCTGACTAGCACCCACTCTAAACAAAAACACTCCTGTCAGGTATGACATTGATTTCATTCCCTCCCAGAAGCCAAAGGTAAAGGCCAGATCTGTCTTACATTTTTAGCTAATGCTCTTCACTATAAGGCAATTTTAAAAGTAATTTTTATTAACTTATTTACTCTAGTGGATTTGAAATAT
>NW_005336959.1:0-218 GCF_000412655.1 Myotis brandtii | reverse complement strand
CTCCATTCTATTTTCATCGTTCCTTTAACATCATTTTCCTCTACCTCAATTTTGCCTCTGTGCCAAAACCCTCTTCCCCACTTTTCCCTGTTTGCTGTCCTGTTTCTCTTACCCTATTCCTGCTTTAGATTTTCCCTATTCTTTTTACCCCGTCTCAATTTCACCCTACTTATATATCCTATTTCCAATCACCTGCTCTAAATCCTTATACACCTCTC
>NW_005336958.1:0-789 GCF_000412655.1 Myotis brandtii | reverse complement strand
CTCCGGTGTTTACCTATGCCGCCATCTTGCTCGGAAAAAAGTACAATAAACTTTTTTATAATAAAAGGATATGATCACTTTGTAATGGGGCAACTTGACTATGTTGAATCTAACTCCTCTTCCGTGTATGCCTCTGGTTATAGTGGGCCACCAGGGAGCTAGATGGGAGATTTGGATGGGAGATTTTGTAGCTCATAAACATTGTTGCTTATCTGTGGTTCACATTGTTGGCACAAAGCAATGGTGACTGATTTAAAGCTTCAGCATCAGGCACAGGATAAAAGCCATCCAGACTGCTTGAGCAGCCCCTATCTTCTATACTAATAATAGAGGAATATGCAAATTGGCTGGGACACCATCATGTAACAACCAATCAGGACGGGTTGGGGCCACGGCAGAGAGCTCTCAGCATGCCTGTGCCTGGGTCCAAAGGGTACAGAGAGGAAGGGAGAGCAGATAGGCAGTTAGGGGATCAGGCGAGGAACAGAGAGCAGATAGGCAGTTAGGGCGATTAGGCCTGCAGGGGAGGGCAGTTAGGGTCATCAAGCCTGCAGGGAAGCAGTTAGGTGCATCAGGCAGGCAAGCAGGTGAGCAGTTAGGAGCCAGTGGTTCCGGATACCAAGAGGGATCCCGGATTGGAGAGGGTGTAGGCTGGGCTGCGGGACCTACCCCTCCGTGCACAAGTTTCATGCACCAGGCCTCTAGTAATTACATAAGGTCAATCCCGATAATAAATTGTATATATGACAATTATATAAATAATATATACTATAAATAATTTTTGTCCAC
>NW_005336957.1:0-273 GCF_000412655.1 Myotis brandtii | reverse complement strand
TGGTGGTTACTAAAAATTCTTTGCTCCTGCGCACCGCAGTCTCACCTGGCACTCTCACCAGCTGCTGGCACCCAGCGCCGGTCCTGCGCTCGGTGCCATCAGCAGGTGTGAGCGGTGGCTGCCTGCCCATCACCCCTGAGGGCTTCTCCACCTCTCCCTGCTCCTGAGGGGCAATTGGGGCCGGCACTAGCAGTGGGTGCGAGTTGGACTGGCACTGTCAGTGTGTAGGAGCGGCAGCGGCGGAAGTGGGGCTGCCAGCAGACAGGGGACCAG
>NW_005336956.1:0-274 GCF_000412655.1 Myotis brandtii | reverse complement strand
CATCTGAGGGGCTGAATCTTTAGCAAATGTTCATGGAGCACCTGCGCATGCCTCCCTGGAGCTGGGACCCAGTCCCCGCCTCCCGGAACCTTCCATGGGGCGGGAGATGCGCGTTCAGCAAACTGTGGAGGGATCTGTGCAGGGAAGGACCCAGCAGGATGCTGAGGAGGGGAGAGGGGACCTGAGACGGGGCCTGTGGAAGTGACATGATGTGGGAGTGGCCGAGTGAAGGGGCAGGGGGCCCCAAAGGCAGAGGACAGTTGCCACACAGCCC
>NW_005336955.1:0-210 GCF_000412655.1 Myotis brandtii | reverse complement strand
AAACATGGAACGGACTGATGAATCTCAGAGGGAAGTGGGGTGGGAAGCGGGAAGAGATTAATCAAAGATCTTATATGCATATATGCATTACCTACGGACACAGACAATAGGGTGGTGATGGACTCAGGTAGGGCAGGAACAGGGTGAAGGAGGGAAATGGGGAGGGGGAAAGCGGGACATCTGTAATACTCTCAACAATAAAGATTTTAA
>NW_005336954.1:0-730 GCF_000412655.1 Myotis brandtii | reverse complement strand
CAGTGAGAATGCAGGGTGTCCGCTGAGCTCGCTCTCATTCTCCCTGCTACCCTCCCCTGGGATGCCAGGGCTTGCGCTTTGATCGATGGCCAGGTCTAGCAACCACACCCGTGCACAAATTTCGTGCACTGGGCCTCTAGTATTAAAAATAAAAAATAAAGTGCTGGATTGTCTGTAGTTCCTGACTCTAAATATGACATGAGCTTTTTAATTCAGCTTGTCCTGCTTCTGCAGTAAAAAATTCCAGATTAACCTGGCTTTAGACTTCAGAGACAAATACATGTCACAAGCATACCCTTATGCCCACATGCACCCCCACTCACATAGTGTAGAGGAAGAGGGGTTTTAAGCTAAAATGTGATCTAGATGATCAAAGGTAATTGTCATTCTTTCCCCATTTATTCTTTTAAGGCAATAATGTGTGATGTAAGTAAAAGCAGCAAAATTATACAAGACTTGGGCCGGAATTTATAAATTTAAAGCTCTGCAATAGACATGAAGGAAACAAGGAGAATTTCTGTATTCATTCCAAGAATACAGAAATAGAGACTATGGAGATGGTGGGAGGATGAGGGAAACAGCCTTGTGGGAATGGAGACCCCAAATTGCCAATACTTCAGTGGAGGACAAAAAAAAAATTTAGATTTTTATGTAAAGACTGATTTTCTAAAGTTTATTTTCTTTTTAAAAATGTTTAAAAAATATTTTTTTTTATTGATTTCAGAGAGGA
>NW_005336953.1:0-534 GCF_000412655.1 Myotis brandtii | reverse complement strand
CAAACATGTTTTCTGGATCCTAAGCAGGGAGATTAATATTCTTCCACTTCCTAGTTGCAGAATAATCAGTATGAAGGAGTAAGACTAGTATTGTGCCATTTCCACACACAAAACACTGTTTCCTTCATGTGACTGTCTATGTATGATAATGGGAAATGTTTAATACGAGGTATTGCTCCTTATTGATTTATTGTTAAAAGACAATCAGTTCATGGATCCCTTGATATAGAAAGCACAGATGAAGACCTGAATTATATTATCCTGCTATCATATTGTTTTGCTACATGTTCATTTAGGCTCCAAGTACTACATGGCCCACAGTGCCTTTTTCTTACAGCAACTCAGAACCCAAAATGTTTTTGTCTCCAAACCAACCCATTAGATGGAAGCTCCAATCCCAAACTCTAAATAATGTCCCTCAGACCCTCCATCTCTTCTATCTTCTTTTTTTATGGGTGTTGGGCTATTTTTTTTGCTCATCTGGGGATGACAGAGCCTGGAGGAGGAAGTAGATGGTTTTAGCCATTTCTAGGC
>NW_005336952.1:0-1755 GCF_000412655.1 Myotis brandtii | reverse complement strand
AAATCATGCTAAATGAAGTAAAAAAGGGCAAATACTTTATGATTCTACTAATATGAAGTAAGTAGAACAGTAAAATTCAGAGACGGAAAGTTGAATAGCAGTTGCCAGTTACTGAGGGGAGGGGAAAATGTGGAGTTAGTGCTTAACGGGTACAAAGTTTCAGTTTTGCAAATGCAGAGAGTTCTAAAGATGGAAGGTAGTGACGACTGCACAGCATTGTAAAAACGTGAATCCCACTGAACTGAACAGTTAATGATGGTTAAAATGGTAAATTTTATGTTCTTTACATTTTATCACAGTAAAAGTTAAGTAAAATCAAGATTTGAGCAACTGGTATTTGAATCTTTATTCAGCACGGAAAAAATTGGGATACCACAAATGCTGGGAATCCATAATGATGGGGAGAATCTAATAAAAATGAGAAATATATTTTACAAAAATATATAAATTGTCTTCAATATGTTAACCTTGCTCTGATTCTCTGAATGGAAAACTAAAATATGAAGGTGAAATGGGTATTATTTAGTTTTAAACAAATTATTTGTAGTATATTAGTATTTTTCCTTTAGTTTGAATATACATGAATGATTTCTGTTATAGTCTACCTCATTAGGAAGTTTTAAAGATATCTTTAAATAGTGCTAAAATTACCTATTTTGGTTTTATACTATGTAATTGTACACAGCATAAAGATACAAATACAATTATTTCATATTTTTGTTTCTGACTGTGCTATAATTTTATTTGCTAGATGTGATCCTTTTCACATAATTTCTTAGAAGGCATCATAAAATGTTAATGATTAGGTGAAGTACATTAAAGAAAGGAAGATGGTGGGAATAATAAAAAGGCATTTTGCTCAATGAAGCTTGTCCCTTTTAACACACATTTTCCCCAGGATAGAATTGATTCTAATTGCTTTTTAAAAGACCTGTATCCTTGCTTCAGTGACTTTGCCAGGTAAGCAAATAAATTATTCCCTAAGATTAACCCAAGCCACTGCCGTCAAAACCTTTAATTAATCTGATCATCACATTCATTGTGACTAATTAATATTTTTCTTACATGAATAGTATTTATATGAGAAAGTGACCAGTTGAATATAAAATATGTATTTATAGATGATTCTGGGAGAAAGTTGATTGGCATATAAATGGTTAGATACCATAATATCTGAATTATCTAGGTTGCCTGACATTAACAAGATTACCCAGAAGGTTTCTAAATCTCTCTTTTAAATTGTTTTATGCAGATAGTTTACAGTGGAAATGCTGCTTTCAACTTAGGAAAAGGACACACAAGCAATAAGGAATTTCCCTGCATCTAAGAAACTTCTATTAAATTTTAATCATTAAGCGTTATATTAAGGTCGGCCTGCAATGTTTTAATACATGAATAAAGCATATTACTAATACTATAGCTATTTGAATGCCACACATTAAAAACACAATTGTCCAGTATGAGAATCTTCACTGCACTCTGAAATAATATATTTAAAATTCTTTAACCTAACACATTCTGTGTTATGATGTGTCAATAATAGCAAAGCTGATTATCCTATGAAAAGTTATTGTTCTCTTCAAAGTGAAGATACAGTGTGTCACTTTTGAACATTATCTCACTTTAAATATTTTTTACTGATTTCAGAGAGGAAGTGAGAGGGTGAAAGAAATAGAAACATTATTGATGAGAAAGAATCACTGATGGGGTGCCTCCTATATGTTCCCTACTGGGAACTGAGTCCACAACCTGGAA
>NW_005336951.1:0-224 GCF_000412655.1 Myotis brandtii | reverse complement strand
TGATCGTGATTGGAAAGCCGGGCCGCAGGCAAGGCGGGAATCTGGTACCCAGGAGCTGCCTTGCCTGTGGCCCATGATCGTGATTTGAAAGCCGGACCACAGGCAAGAGGGCATCCCGGGACCCAGGATCTGTCTTGCCCTCGGACCATGATCATGATTTGAAAGCCGGGCGGAGGTAAGGCGGCACCCCGGGACCCAGGAGCTGCCTTTCCTGTGGCCCATGA
>NW_005336950.1:0-609 GCF_000412655.1 Myotis brandtii | reverse complement strand
ATAGGTCAACACTCAACCACTGACCCACACTGGCCGGGCTCAACTTCACTTGTGTCTGATTCTACTTCTGCTGCTTATCAGGACTGTGTCAATTTCTGCTCCTTCATGGCTTTGCTATCTGCCTTCTCTCATGTTTCTCTCATGACCCTGCTCCACTTTACTAAGTCCCTCTCCGAGAGTCCTCCATTCAGATCTCCTCCCCAGTATCCTGTACAGGGTGCTCCGTTAGACATGTCACAAGACACGCCCCTCCTTCACGCCCAGTCCATAGACGGCTTCGCTGAGCTAGGGGCTGACCGGTTACATGTAGCTGGGCTACAGGGCCACAGGACCCAGAGTACGGCGCTCTGAGCACAGGGAACTACCCGCTGTTTTGTTTGGAAGGCGCCCCAGCTCCCATGGTTCCTGTGGGACCAAGGGTCCGCTTCCAAACGGCACATTCACTGCCATGAGCTGCTCATAACTGTAGTCAACAGGTACCAGGTTGCTACATTCTAATGGGGTTTGAAAGATCACAAAACAAAACTGAAAGAACTCCAAAGTGGATGCGGTGCCTAACATCTGAGTAAAAATTTTAAGAGTCGGTAGGGAACTAAAAGGCCATCTGGT
>NW_005336949.1:0-850 GCF_000412655.1 Myotis brandtii | reverse complement strand
AATACCTGACCTAATTGCTGTTTCAACCTCTCACAGAGATATAATCTTAATCAACCAGTTTGGAATTTTCTGTTCAACACCAGAGAGGCCATCTGTCACATGGGCCCTGTCTATATCCCATAAAAAGAAATAATTTGCATGATAAAAAAACAACAACAACACCCTGGCTGTTCCCTTCCCCCTCAAAGAAGTCCTGATCTAAAAATAACCCTTTCTTTTCTTTTGTTAATAGCTCCTTTACCTTACCCTGCTTCCTATAATAACCTATTTTGTACAGTTCATCTGAGCACCCTTCTGTAATGGACATGGGATGCTGTCCAATTCATTAATTGCTTCATAAAGCCAATTAAATTTTCAAATTTACTTGTTTGAATTTTGTTTTTTAACAACTGTAACAGTTAATCCATAAATAAATTGATGCTGCTGTCCGGAGGACAAGGCATTTGTATTTCCATATTTTACAAGGCCAGCCTACTTTACAACATTAAGTTGTTACAACATCAAAGTGGTCCTTAATAATGTTTTATCTTATGACCGAAATTAACACTTTTGTGACTTTTCATTTCCTCTAAAGGAAAGTTTGCTCCATAGCCTACCATGTTCTTCCTCTGTGTTCTGTGGGCTTGGCATCTTGTATAAGTGAGTTTAAAAATTGGGGGTTGTAGAGTCATTTTGAAGAGACATGGGCCAAAGGCATGAACTTTACAATGTGTAGATATTGCTAAGACAGGCAGCTTGCAGATAACCAATCACAAGGTGCTAATGCATATAAACCAATCCCAAGAACGTTGCTTAGGCCAATCAGGAACTAACAGCATATAAACAAAAAAGCACATGCACTTCCTCCTTC
>NW_005336948.1:0-249 GCF_000412655.1 Myotis brandtii | reverse complement strand
AAAATCTATATGCCATATAGATACATAGATTTTTAATTATGTTTAATTTTGTGAGAACCTTCCCTCTGTTGGTACTAGCAATATGTCTAACAGGTTTTACACTATTAGAGCTTAAATAACCTTAAATCCCTAACCTTGCTGGATTATTTTCGTGATGTGTGATGGGAATTTATTGTATTGTAAACAACTATGGTATCATCATTATTTATTTACTTACTTTAAAAATGTTTTTATTGATTTTAGAGAGAG
>NW_005336947.1:0-2557 GCF_000412655.1 Myotis brandtii | reverse complement strand
ATTACCATGTTTCTCTTTTATTAGATAGGATTAATTTTTTTAAAAAAGAAACAGGTCCATAGGTGAGGATTAAAATAAAAAAATGACAGCACAACAATAGCTGTGTAGTGTGAATGCCCTGTCTTGAACCACAAATATATAGATCATATAACAGATTTGCATCTTATTGGTTACATTACATAATAAGGTTCCCTCTGATTGGTTAATTCTCCGTACCAGAAATCCATATTCAAGTAGAGGCACCTGATTTTTAAAAAAATTACTTTGGAGTAAAAAATGTTAGTAATTACTTTTTTGGGGGGAGGGGGGAGTGTAAGTCAATCAAAATTATACCTTTTTTTTTGTCAGATCCACAAAAAATATGGTTTTTTGGTGTGCCACAGAATTTTAGTAATTAGTTCATGTGTTCCATGAGATGAAAATGGTTGAAAATTGCTGCAATGGAGGAGAAAAGTTGAAAAAACAAAACATTTTCTTTTGTTAGAATCATTTATTAATAAACCACAGAAAATAGGCACTCCACTACAGGTTAAGGAAAGGTTGAACAATTTTAAATCACCAATACACTTTCAGGGAGGCAGGTTTGGGCAGTGCATAGCAATCGGTCTTCTCCTTTCTTTGCAGAAGTGATAGAAGGGACCGCTCCTGCCTCTCTCCTGAGAATGCTTTGAAGTGCTCTACAGGGTATGATGTAGGAGAATCTGGCCATAGTTTCCATTTATATTAAGAGAGGTTTTATTTTAAAAGCACTTTCACATGCATTATGTAAATATTCAGTAATGAATACTTAATC
This sequence comes from Myotis brandtii, assembly GCF_000412655.1. Taxonomy (NCBI): domain Eukaryota; kingdom Metazoa; phylum Chordata; class Mammalia; order Chiroptera; family Vespertilionidae; genus Myotis; species Myotis brandtii. The sequence goes on along the minus strand of NW_005336947.1, from coordinate 1,764 downwards.
CAAAGACATCTGAGTCTCATCTATATTTTTATGGGGTATAATTTAAGCAACTTTTAGTCTCCCGATATCTCTGCCCTCTAAAGAACCCCGCTTATGGCAGCCTATAATAAACCAGATTTAATAAATGTCCAATATCAATTCACCTTACACATAAATAAAACACTTCACTCCAAAATACAACTTGTTACAGATAGTTTTGTTTATATAGAGTCAGTGGGCTGCACTGGATGAAGTACAATGGAAATAATATACTGCAGGACACTTAGAGCAACTTACTCTGCTGAAATTGCTCAAGATTGAAATTAAAACAATAAACTTCAGCCTAGATGTGTCTTCATTACTAAAATAGCACTGGGCCATTTACTTTAACAATGTCAACTCACTTTCACTCTCACATTTTGTTTAATTAGTAAAGGAAGTAATATGCAAGAGCACACCTTGTGGTGTCCCATTACCTTGGAGAAATGTTTTATCTGTTCCTAAAAATAACAAGTACAATTCTTACACCCTCTGTAGAATGAAAAGTTATCTCAGTGGGAAGATGTGGTACAAACGCTAAAATAAAATGGACTCTCAATTTCTAAAGAGAATTGTACTTGAAATCATGATAAAACAGGTATTGTGTATATTTTCTACCTAGTCCTGTATAAAAAACAAAACAAAACAGCATAGTCTCAAAAATTTTTGATGAAAATAATTTTGTCAAGAAATTTGCCCAGATATTGAAAGGAATCTGAAACTAACAGAAACAGTAAATATCTATTCTTATAAAAACCAGTTTAGTTACTACCAGTGTATGTTAACAATTTAGCAAATATTTTATTTCCAAGTATTTTGAAATTGTAGTGGAAAGGAAATGTAGCTGTGTTTATCCAACTCATGGCATGACCCTACAGATTAGCAGTCATCAAAACATAATTTAAAAAAATAAATAACCCAAAAGGTAGTACATGATTTATTTTGGTTAACACAATAGAGGGTTGAAACTACATTGAATAAGTGAGACTCATTAGGTTTAATCATAAAGCAAGGTTATTTTATCTCCCTTATGTTTATTCAGGAGTGAAGTTTTCCCCCTGTCTCTGGATGATAACGAAGACAGGCTCATAACTTTTCTATTCATACATAGGTAATAAAGAGTTCTATGAGCATATTAAGTCAACAAACAAGCTGTCCTCCATGGAAATCGCACTGTTCTGTCCAATTTGATTTTCCATCTCCCTTGCTAGGGTCTGCTCTATGCAGGAGGTCTGAGGCTAAGGATGGGACTTGGTTGAAGTTTTTCCCCATTGAGTCTCCCTCAGGTTGCTAACCCAGTTTCTTGGTGCCTTTGATTTTGGCATGGACAGCAAACAAGAGAAGTAAACGAAGCAGGAAAACACTGGACTTCTACTATTAAAAAATGCTTTTACACTCTCTGGGCCTCACAAGTATTTGGAGTTGACTCTCGGGGGAAAAGAGCCCTCCCCATCACTGGTACTGTTTGTTTTCTATCTCCTGATCCATTGGATACACACTCCTACACCACAACCTACATCCTTACTGCAGCCCCTGGGAGGTCAGAGATTCCTGGAGCCCATCTCTGTTGAGTCATAATATAATGAATTTTTGGTGCTTTTTTAAAAATGATTTTAAAATTAAATTTGAGAGAGAGAGGAAAGGAGATGGGTAAAGAGAGAAACTAATGTGAGAAACATGGATAACCTGCTTCCTACACACCCTCTACCGGAGATTGATCCTGCAACCCGGGCATGTGCCCTGACC
>NW_005336946.1:0-252 GCF_000412655.1 Myotis brandtii | reverse complement strand
CTCCTACTGGGGATGTTCCCGCAACCAAGGTATATGCTCCTGACCAGTATTGAACCTGGGACCTTTCAGTCCACAGGCCGACACTCTATCAATTGATCCAAAACGGTCAGAGCAGGATATCTTCCTTTCAATTTTTTCTCAACACTCTGAGTTTACTTATGTCTCTCACCTTTGCTTTCCCTCCATCCCCCACCCGCAACAGTGACTTGCTCCATGCTCACTTTGCTCTAGTGTCTAGACCAGTGATGGCGA
>NW_005336945.1:0-211 GCF_000412655.1 Myotis brandtii | reverse complement strand
GAGACAGAGAGAGAAAGAAATATCAATGTGAGAGACAACATTGATTGGTTGCCTCCTGTACGCCCCTGGGCCAGGGCCCAGAACAGAGCCTACAACTAAGGAACGTGCCCTTGACCAGAATCAAACCCGGGACCCTTCAGTCCATGGGGCCAGTGCTCTATCCACTGAGCCAGACCGGCTAGGGCAAGACAGTTTTTTAAAGTTGATTCCC
>NW_005336944.1:0-325 GCF_000412655.1 Myotis brandtii | reverse complement strand
CTCTGAAAGTCCCAGCGAACCCATCGCCAAACCATTCATGGAACCTGCCACTTCTCTCCCTCTCTTCAACCTTCTCGCCCCAGCCAGAGTCCTCTGTCCCTGAAACCCAGGAACCCTGTCACTGGTCTCCTTGCTTCACTTTTTTATTTTTAATCCTTATCCAAGGATATATTCCCATTGATTTTTAGAGAGAGGGAAAGAGAGAAATATCAATGTGAGAGAAACACATCGAATGGTTGCCTCCTGCACGCGCCCTGACCAGGGCCTGAGCTGGGGAGGAGCCTGCATCCGAGGTACATGCCCTTGACGGGAATTGAACCCGGGA
>NW_005336943.1:0-697 GCF_000412655.1 Myotis brandtii | reverse complement strand
GTCCTCACTCTGCCCACCACACCTGGAACAGCTGACACTGGTCCTCATTGGTGTGACCTCTAACCCCCCTCCCCTTCCTCCTCCCAATAGGACTTGCTTCAAGCTGTCATCCCTCAGTTTTCTCTGTTGATTTTTGTTTGCGTTTCCTACACTTTCCGCAAGTTCTTGTTTCGGAATGTTCAGTTTTATCTTACCTACCTTGTGTATATAATAGGTAATGTTTGCATTGAATTTAGAAAATTTGTCCAAAGAGACTCAACATCTCAGAAATGTCTGTTAACATGTATTTGTGGTGTAATTAATATTTGCTTATTGATTTTGGTTGATGGAAGCATGCTGTTAAGGGTCATGTATATACTATCTTTTAAAATAATTCATTACTTTTTCCCCACTTGCAATTTTCCATTGGATTTATACAGTTGACCTTGTACAATGTGGAGGTTAGGGGCACCGACCTGCCCCCATAGTCGAAACTCTTGTATAACTTTTGACTCCCCCCAAAACTTCAATGCCTGCTGTTGACAGGAAGCCTGACAGATCACATAAACAGTCGGTTAACACAGCCTTTGTATGTTATATGCATTGTACACTGTATTATTTCCATAAAGTGAGACAATGAAATGCATAGACATGAAAAGAAAAAGTTAAGAAAACCATAAGGAAACAAAAGTACATTTACAGTATTTACTGAAAAAAA
>NW_005336942.1:0-371 GCF_000412655.1 Myotis brandtii | reverse complement strand
TCCTTCTGTATGATTGCCTTTTTTTTATCCAGAAAACTCATGTCTACATTGAAATCATGTACAAATATGCTTATGGCAGCTCTATTCATAATTGACAAAACTTGGAAGCAACCAAGATGTGCTTCAGTACGTGAAAAAATAAATAAGTATGGTACATCCGGACAATGGAATATTAACATTAATGAGCTGTCAAGCCATGGAAACTCATAAATTCATATTACTAATGAAAGAAGCCAATCTGAAAAGGCCACATACTGTATAATTCCAACTATATGATGTTTTGGTAGAGGCAGATACAAGATCAGTGGTTTTTAGAGTTAGGTTGGGAAAAAGGTGACTTGTCAGAGACCAAAGGATTTTTAGGGCAGTGA
>NW_005336941.1:0-261 GCF_000412655.1 Myotis brandtii | reverse complement strand
GGGCTGAAGAAACTCTAAGGAGGCTAGTCACTAAGGAGAGGAAGCCAGGCGTTGCTATTTGACGTCATTATCCAGCACCCACAGCCACCGTTTCTGGACTGGGCTGTGGGCCACATTTTGTGCTATGGGGTCTCAGCAGTGTCAGCTGCGATTTGGTGGGCTGTCGCTCTGGGATGGTAGCGGAATCTGTGCCCCAGTTGGGGGAAGCCAAGTGTCGGCATCAAGTCTGTGGTGCCGTTTCTCTGTAAATGGCCAGTGCGT
>NW_005336940.1:0-246 GCF_000412655.1 Myotis brandtii | reverse complement strand
CTGGTCGTAGGCAGCCATCTTGTGAGGGCGTGAGGATCAATTTGCATATCGCCTCTTTATTCTATCGGATGGATACATTTTTTCGCACTGATTTCTAGAGAGAGTGGACGGGAGGGGGAGAGACACAGAGAGAGAAACATCTATGTGAGAGAGAGAGACCCATGGATGGGCTGCCTCCTGCACACTCCTTGAACCAGGTACCTCCCCTAGACCGGGAATCGAACCCGGGACCCTTCAGTCCGCAGG
>NW_005336939.1:0-203 GCF_000412655.1 Myotis brandtii | reverse complement strand
TTTCCTCTGAAGTATATACAAGAAAATGTTAAATATTTGTACATCAGGGAATGATTCTGGGGGAAGAGAAAGAGACTTTTATTTCTTACTAGAGGCCCAGTGCATGACTGCCTTGAGCATCCTTGCCCCTGGTGGTCAGTGCGCATCATAGTGAACGTTCGTCCTGCTTTTTGGTCGATTTGCATATTAGCCTTTTATTATAT
>NW_005336938.1:0-490 GCF_000412655.1 Myotis brandtii | reverse complement strand
GGCCCCTGGTTCCGTGTTTGCCGGCAGCCCCACTCCCACCGCCTGCTCCCACACCTGTCTGTGCCGGCCCCACTCGCACCCACTGACAGTGCAGAGTGATTGGGGTCAGTGCCAGCAATGGTGTGAGTGGTGACTGCTGCCCCAATTGCCCCTTAGGAGCAGAGGGAGGTGGAGAAGACCTCAGGGGTGACCAGGGCTGGCAGCCGCAGGTCGCACCAGCTGATGGCGCCAAGCGATCGGGGCTGGTGCCAGGTGCCGGCAGCAGGTGTGAATGCTGGGCAGGACTGTGGTGCATGGGAGCAAAGAATTTTCAGTAACCACCAGAGGCTCGCCCAAATGACAGCAATCGGAGCCCCACCTTGGTCTGGTGCCCCCATTCACCTGCTCCACCATCCCACTGCTGCCTATGCCTACCATGTTCCGTCACGCTCCCTGGGCAGCACACATCATACCGACCGGTTGTTCGGTTGTTCTGCTGTTCGGTCTATTT
>NW_005336937.1:0-744 GCF_000412655.1 Myotis brandtii | reverse complement strand
CCTTCCTAAGGGGCAGCCACGGGGCAAACAGAATAAACCTTTCATCAGGCCTCTGAGCCTCATTCTCAAACACCTCTTCATGGCCCCTCCTCCACATTCTCCAGAGCAGGCAGTAAAAATCGCCACCTCTGAAGTGCAAAGGCCGCCCCGGCCAGGTGCGGTTAGTGCCAGGAGCTTCTTTGAATCAATTCAGTCAGTGGGGCACCCAGCAGTGAGGCACCCCTCCACTGAGGTGGCATCGCCCCTCAACCTCCGCCACAGGGCTGCCATCTGTGCCCCTCTGCCAGGTGTCCTGCCATGCCCCTTGTTCCCTGACAGGCCGACCTGCATCCTGGGGCCACTGCAGAACCTCTCTCTTATCTCCACAGGAGATGCAGATCCCTGCCCTCCAGCCCCACCCCCGCCTTACCAGGTTTTTGCCTTTGATCTCTGGCATTGGTGACAGCACACTCCTAGCAAGCCTGTTACCCAGAGGGGTACAGGGGTAGTTCTTTGTCCAGAACTTTAGAGGTTGCAGTTGCATTTGCAGATGGCGCCCAGAGCCTGCTGGGGAAGGCAGCATCTGTGTGGAGTGTCCTCATAGAGGGACAGTGTGGTGCTGCTCTGCACCCCTTGGGCCGCCGGCCTCCTGCCTGGCCACTTCACCAAACTGGGCGCTCACCCAGGAGCAGCCCCTCAGGCAGCCAGGCAGTCGGGCCTCGTGCCTGTGCTAGGTCTCCAGCCTCACCTGGGTCACCTCCTTTC
>NW_005336936.1:0-530 GCF_000412655.1 Myotis brandtii | reverse complement strand
GAAAAATAAACCAGGGGAGATTTAGTAAGTGAGAACCAATTTACACACATAAGAAATAGCAACACACATCAGAAAGCTTTCTGTCCAGATTGAACTGAGTGATCATGGATTTTCTTATGTGCTAGGAACTAACAGAGCATTGTCAAGGGGCTGTTACTTGTAGTGTCCACCTTGGTATTGAGAATCCAAAACTGAACCCTCACTAATATTCAAACTGGGTGTGATGGTTAATTTTATGTGTCAACTTGACTAGACTATAGTACCTGGCTATTTGGTTAAACACTAGACTAGATGTTTCTGTAAAGGAGCTTTTTTAGATGTGATTAACAGTTACAATCAGTTGATTTTAGGTAAGGCAGATGTCCTTCCATAATGTGGGTGGGCCACGTTCAATCAGCTGAAGACTTTCAGAGCAAAGGAGAAATTCTGTCTGAGTGTCCAGCCTTGGGACCCAAGACTGTAATTGGAACAGCAACTCTTACCTGAATCCAGCCTGCCTGCTGAGCCTCTCTCTCTCTCTCTCTCTCTCT
>NW_005336935.1:0-281 GCF_000412655.1 Myotis brandtii | reverse complement strand
ACAACACTAACTCTTCCAATCCATGAATATGGTATATCTCTACATTTACTAAATTCTTCTTTGGTATCAACAACATTTATAATTTACTCCATAGAAGTTTTGTATTTGTACACTTTTGCTAGATTTCATTTTAGCTACTTCTTTTAGCTGTTATGTCTTTTCTTCTCTTGTATTTTCTAACTAGAGGCCCAGTGCACGAAATTTGTGAAATTCGGGGAGGGTGGTCCCTCAGCCTGGCCTGCGACCTCTCACAGTCCAGGAGCCCTTGGGGGATGTCCGAC
>NW_005336934.1:0-1844 GCF_000412655.1 Myotis brandtii | reverse complement strand
GTGTGTTTTTTTCTGAATTTTGATCAGAGGTATATAAGCTTTACCCAAGAAATTCTCTTAAGTATGAAAGCTAAGTTGAGCATCTCCTATTTACCAAGGTGACTTAAAAGACTGTTTGTTAAGCTTTAACATGCATGTGAGTTGCCTGGGAAACTTGGGAAAATACAGCTTCTGCCTCAGTAGATGTGGGACAGGGCCTGACTCTAAAGCCTCCTGTTTTCCATCATGCCACATGGATCTCTGGAGCTCCCCCACTCTGGGCTGGTGTCGTTCTTTCCTATTCGCAGATTTTAATATAACGTATCTCCTTTGAGAATATCACAGCCACCTTGTGTAATGTGTAAGCTTTAAATTGCTAGCATTGATCCTATTTTGCCAATAGAACTGAATCTTTCAAGGAGGTCAATGGGTGCTCAAAACCACTCAGCTGGCTAGAGAGGCAATTATAAGTCACACGGAGGACTGGTTTTCTGGTCCCAAAGCTCCTTCCACCGTGTCTCTGTCAGTCCAGAGAAAGTGCTGTGACACTCTCTCATGAGCCTCTATCCTGGGACGCTGTGCATCAGCAAAGGCAGGAGTAGGCAGCGTGGTGCAGTCTTTACCCAGAGGACCTGGGAAGACTTGCAGAACCCGGGCTACAGAAGTTCCAGCTCACACCCTTTCAAGACAAACCCGCAGAAGTACCACTTGGCCGGTGCTGCTTTTTTATAGTGCTGTCCCCTGGGCCCAGAGAGTGGGTGAGAATTGTGCTAAGTCCACCCGACTCATTGTTCTGAGCCCACTTCCCAGTTTATGGCCCGAGCAGCAGCTCTCACTTCACTGCCCACATTTCTCTCCTGTCACTCTTCATTTACCCTTTATTCAACTCCATCGCATCCCTCAGTGCCGTTTAATGACAATCTCAGCCCTCCCTTATCTCTTACCTAAGTTTGATTTCTCCTCCTTTTTCCTCTATGCAAGCACTAAAAGAGGAGAATTTACTATATGATTAGCAAAGTGGTTGAAATACATTCTTAGGTGCTTATTTTTTCATGTGGGAAAGATTGCATTCTGCCAAGTTTTTTGTGTTTTGTTCTTTCATCTCCCATGTTCAGTTTTATCCCCGTGTGATTGTCTGAGAAGATTGCCTTTACCATGGTCAGAAGAATGTTTTACATTCGGCTGATTGACTCGCAGCGAGTGCTGTACCTCAGGGTCCCATCTTCACACTGCACGGCCCATAAATGTTGAATGATGGTAATGCTGCTTACACTGTCATTTCATGGTAAGCTCAAAAGGTGCAGCTGGCAACTGCCCGTAAGAGAAACACTATAAATTTCAGTGAAAAAACTGCAATACTGAACCACAACAGCAAGGTGATATTCTGATCCAGAGCAGGAAAACTCTTCCCAGAAGCCTCCCTGTGAATCTGCTGAAAATCTCGCAATGACCATAAGTAATGTAATTAAAGAAATGGAGCTTACAAATGCGGTCTGTCATCACCAAAGAAGATTTAGAAGGGAGACTATATGTTGCAAAACTGTCTTTTTCCTCCTCAGATTATTCAACCAGTTAGCATAACAGGCATTGAGGATACAAAAAAGAATAGCACAAGTCCCTGTCCAAAATAACCTAAGAGTTATTTTATTAAAAGCAAGAGCAACTGCCCTGGTCCGTGTAACTCAGTGGGTTGGAGCGTCATCACATACACCAAAAGGTCTCAGTTTTGATTCCTGGTCAAGAGTGCATGCCTAGATTTCTGGTTTGATCCTGTGGTTGGGGTATGTGCAGGAGGCAACAGATTGATGTTTCTCTCTCATCTCTCTCTCCTCCCCTTCCTCACTCTCTAAAATCAATAAATATAT
>NW_005336933.1:0-554 GCF_000412655.1 Myotis brandtii | reverse complement strand
ATAATAATATTGGAGGATATCATGTTAACATACAAAATTGAATTGCTTTCTTATACACCAGCAACGAATAACTGAAATTTGAAATAAAAAACACAATGTCATTTACATTAGCACCAAAAAAGTAAAAAAATTAGGTATAAATCTAAAAAATATTTGAAAATCAATATGAGAAAAACTATAACACTGTGATGAAAGGAATAAAAGAAGATCTAAATGAAAGGAGAAATATTCCATGTACCTGAACTATAAAAATTCAATACTTTCAAGATATCCATTCTTCACAACTTGATCTGTAGATTAATGTGATCCCAATCAAAATACCAATAAGTTATTTTGTGAATGTGGACAAAATTATTCTAAATTTTATATAGAAAGGCAAAAGACTTAGAATATGCAACACAATGCTGAAGGAGAACAAAATTGGAGGGCTGATACTACCCAACTTAAGGACTTACTATGAAAATTACAATAATCAAGACAATGTGGTGTTGTTGAAAGAATAAATAAATCAATGGAACAGCAGAGAAAGCTGTCCACATAAATACAGTCAACTT
>NW_005336932.1:0-218 GCF_000412655.1 Myotis brandtii | reverse complement strand
CCCTCAGCCTGGCCTGCGCCCATTCGCAGTCCAGGACACTTTGGGGGATGTCCATCTGTCGATTTAGGCCCACTCCCTGGGGGATCAGGCCTAAGCTTGCAGTCAGACATACTTCTGGCAGCCAGGAGGCCTCGGGGGATGTCCGACCAAAGGCTTAGGCCCCCAAGGGATCAGATCTAAACATTAGTTGGACATTCTTAATGCTGCCATGGAGGTGG
>NW_005336931.1:0-264 GCF_000412655.1 Myotis brandtii | reverse complement strand
ATGCATTGTTTTTCACCAAGGACAATGGGGACCATGATAATTTTTCAGAGAGATGAGGCTGTTTTTCATCCAGTCTATACTTAAAGTTCACTAAGAAGGTGGCCTGAGAACCCAAGACCACCTACTTGCCAGGAAGAATATCAGAAGAAGAAAAAATTGGAAGCACTTTAAACAATAGCACAATTGAAAGCAAAAGCCAGAAGCAATGATGAGAGAAAAAGAAGGAGAAACAGAGACTGGAAGGAAGGAGGAAGGAAGTGAGAA